>NW_028186870.1:34604-35512 GCF_003343005.1 Rhea americana
CGGCCCGCACCGCGCAGCGGTAGCGCTGTAGGCATCCGCCATCTTCTGCGTGGCGTCGCTCGTCGGCATCTTGGCGACGGATCGCCTCTCGCTCCGCGCGGCCGGCCGAAAGGGCCGGTCCGTCGCTCCGGCTTTGCGTCGCGGCCGTTTGCGGCCGATCGTCTTTGCCGTCGTCGAGGCGTCGTCGGCCGCTCTCGTTTTGCATCTCTGTGGCGTCCTTTCAGGGTTTTCTTCCCTGCGTCGCCGCCGCCTCGGATCTTCCTCGCCGGCCTTTCTCGCGTCGATCTTTCCGGCTTTGCCGGAGCTCTCGCCGTCAGAAGCGGTGGCGCTCGGTTCTTTTCTGCTCTTGTGCAGAGCATCAGAGCTCTGCGGTCATGATGTTGTAGAGCTCTCTAACCCACAGCATCTTACGTGTGGGAGTAGTTCTTTTTGTGTAGGGCTTTTCTGTGGTTGTGTCTAATGTTTCTTTAYCTGGCTGTTTGGGGCTGGAGCCGCCTCGCCTGCGGGCGTTAGTGACCGTGGCGTGTAGAGCGTGTCGGCGACGGGGCGGCGATCGATCGGTCTCCTCGCGCTCATCTTTGTTTTTTGGCAGGTGCGGAGCGGCGTTCCCAGCGGGCCGAAGGGAGACGGAAGAAGAAAGGGTTGTGCTGTAAGAAGAGGAGCTAGAGTCGGTTTTGGAAGGAGAGCGGTGCGGTCGACRGTTCCCTTGTTAATTTTTGCTTTGCGCTTGTAGGTGCGGAACAATGTGCAACGAGGGTCCCTCTCGCCCGGGAGGAGYGCGGCGAGGCGAGCGTCGGTCCGAGAGAGGAAGCGGAGCCCGGTATAGGGCCGTCGTCTTGTYGATGCYGTCCCCGTTGCCYGCTCCTGTTCTTATTTTACAGGTGTGTGGCACGCCTCGGCATGGCAAC
>NW_028186871.1:0-2751 GCF_003343005.1 Rhea americana
CCATGGCAGTGCCCTCAGCCATCTCCACCACAGCCTGCCCTATGCTTTCCCATGCCTGTGCCTGTTTCCCTGCAGCCTGTACACACCCGGCTGCTTCCCTGCCTTGCTCTCACCCTGGGATCTCCCTGCCTGTCCCAATGTCTTGCTGTCCTCACTTGTTTTTCCTTGAAACACAAAGCCAACACCTGACCACAGACACTCTCTGGCTGATCGGCAGCACCACAGCACTACCCTTTGAGTGATATTTTTTTTTTCTATAGTCACATCTAAATAAACCCCACAAGCTGCTGTTTGTGTCTTTTTCTGCTTCTCATGCTGTTTCCCACTACCAAGAAAAGCTCCTTCATCTCTGCAACCATCCTTCAAGGAGTCACAGGCTACTGTTCTAATGCCCTTTACCTCTACTTCACCAGGCTAAAGACACCYRGGTCCCTCAGTCTCTCCTTACGGATGGAATTATTCCTGCCTAGGCACAGGACTTCATACTTCTCTTGTAAATCTTCATGAGGTATCTGTTGTCTGAATCACCCAAAGTTTCTCATGATCCTTTGGGACTGAAACTCCGGTTATGTCAAAATATGATAAAAACAACTACAAGAACAACAAGATGTAACGTGTATGGGAAGTGATCAGAATGGCAAAAGAGACAAACTTATGAAATGGGAAAGCAAAAAGACAAGGAAATTAAAAGTGAAACAAAATATTGCTCATGGCTGTTTGGGGAATTCCTGCCAAGAAGCCCTGCATTTGAATAATTCTGTCTGGAAGAGGACAATAAAGCTGGCCTGCTTCCACTGTCACAGGGTACCTGCGTGCTTTCCCTGATATCAACAAGAGAAGGTCAAGAGTGGGAAGATTCAGGGACTCCTTCAGGGTAGAAGGGAMCTCAGGAGGTCCCTAGCTCAATCACCTTGCTCATAGCAGCATCAGCTCTGGGGYTAGACCATATTGCTCTGGTCTTCATCCAGTCTGGTCTTAGAAACCTCCAAGGCAGGACACTGCACACACAGCCTCTTTGGGCAATCAGTTCCAATGCTTCTCCACAGAGCAAGTGCTCCAGCTGCCAGACTACTTTGAAGGCCCTCAGCCAAATTTGCTCCCAGTTACCAATCTCTTTCTTTCCCTGGGAAGCCAGACCTGGATGCAGTGTTCTAGATGTGGCCTAATGAATCCTGACTAGAAGGCAATAATCTTTTCCCTTGAACTCCTGGTTGTGCTCTTGGTCATACAGCCCATGATGCTTCTGGGCTTCTTTGCTGTCAGGGAATGCTACTAGTTCATGATTTGCCTCTGTTCACCAGAACCTTCAGGTCCTTTCCCACAGAGCTGCTCCCCAGGCATTCTGGTCCCATCCTGTAACACTGCTGAGTGTTGGTTTATCGCAGGTGCAAGACTTGGCATTTGGCCTTGTTGAATTCCCTGGGGTGCCTAAATTCCCTGAGGTGCCTGACAGTCCATTCCTCCTGCCTGTCCAGGTCCCTCTGAATGGTAGCTCTCAAGCATATGGCTGTCCCACCAGCACATCCAAGTCTGGGGTCACCTACAAGCATGATGAGTKTTCCCTGCTTTGTGTCATTAATAAACAGGACAAGTTCCTGGAGAGACGCTGTGGTGCTTCTCTTCTCCCTGGCCTCCAGGAAGAGTACTACCCGTTCACCACTGCCTTCTGAGCCTGACCATACAAGCAGCTTTTTACCCATCCAGTTCTCTGCTCTTCTAGACTGTAACGTTCTGATGGGCATGCAAGAATACTGTGAGAGACAATGTCAAAAATCTTGCTAATATCTAGGAAAAAGACATTTACTCTATTCCATCCACAAATACAGCTCTTTATTCATAGCAGATAGTCAGACTGGTGAGGTACAATTTCCTGTGGGTAAATGCATTCTAACTATTCTGAGGCATCTCCTTCATATGCCCAGAAATGTGATCTGAGAGGATTCATTCCACAACTTATTTCTCTACAAAGTGAGACTGAGCCACCTGCAGCTCTGTGGGTTGTCACTATGCCCTTATCAAAGGCAGATGTAACATTTCCCTTTCTCTAGACCTTGGGACTTCATTCCATCTTCACAATCTTCCAAAGATGATAGTGAGTGGCCTTGCAGTGACAACAGTTGGCTCTCACAGCATCCTGTTATGCAGCCCATCCAACCCCATTGACTTGTATAGTTTGAGTTCTCCCAAGTAAATCCCTCACTAACCTCATGCACAGTTGCCTGTTTTTCTCCTCTGCAGTCCTGACTCAAGGCACAACAACCCAGGAGACCTTGCTTGCAGAAACAGAAGCTAGCAAGGGGTTGAGAACTCAGACCTATCTGCATCTACTGCTACAAGATTCCCTGTCCCATTTAACCAACCCTACGGTTGGTTAAACAAATGTTTGCTCCTCTGAAGTCCAGAGTCTGTGCTCTAGGACTGGCCTTCCTCACCTCCTCGAGGAGCTGGAAATGCACATTTTCATGCTGACACTTACTATCCCATTTCTAGTCTGTCCTTTACTGTTTCAAATTCCCAGATACAAGAAAGCATCACCTTTATCGGCCCATCTGGCAGCTGTGTGAAGGAGTTGTCCTTGATGCCCTCCAGAAACCTCTTGGATTCCCTGTGCTCTGCTCTTTGCCCTTCCATTGAATGTCAGGAGGCTTAAAGCCCCCCCCCCCCCAACAAGAACCAGGGTATTTGATGGACAGACTTTCTCACTTGGCTAACAGGAGATGTCATCCACCTCCTCACCCTGATTGGATAGTC
>NW_028186871.1:4101-36219 GCF_003343005.1 Rhea americana
CTTAGGCAAGGAGTTTGCACACAGACACCTATGTTGTGCACACTTCAGCCTGAGAAAGCAGAATCTCACCTCCTGTGCGTTGTGGAGTTCATGGGAGGGAGCTGAATCCCACTCCAGCCTGGGGGCTTCTACACTGCCATAAGATGCCTCAGCTGACTCTTCTGAATCAACACCTGAACCATGGGTAAATGAACTCCATTCCTGACCCCATCAAGGAGTCCTGCCTAGTTAAGAGATGGGAATAGGGGCTTCCAGAGTGGAACATTTCCACCTCTTGCAGATTACCATCCTCTGATGAGACAGTTTGCAATGCTGGAATCAGTTTTCCCTCAGTGCTTAGAGAGGAACTATTGGTGATTATTTTGTCTCTTTCAGAGAACATTTCCCAGGAGGAGRGWGCACAAGGGACAGAGAAATTCATACCTACAGCTAGGCCCCTGCTCCTTAGCAGGGCCAGGCTCCTGGGACAGAAGGAGCTCATGGCAACCTGACAGCACTGCTGAGACATAGCTCTGTCCGGGAGCAGCTGCTCTGCTAGGAGCAGCAAAGCTCCAGGCACTGCCTGCTGCTGCTGCTCTGAGATGAGACGAGGTACAGAGAAGTGAAAGGCAGCATGGAGTGGGAGGACAGAGGAGAGCTCTTTGTGGGAAAAATCTTCACAGACTCTGACACGGTAGGTCTCTGCCTGCAGGGCAATGCTGCAGAGGTTCCTGGAGGGGCCTTCTGAACCCAGTCCAAGTGGGGCTCTCATGGGTGACAGGCTTTTTAAGGATCACTCTCATGGGTCCACCAGGGCATAAGAAGTTACATAAGACACTCCAGAGCATSGATTCAGCCCCACATGGTCAGAGGGACAGGGAATACTGCTCCTTTCTCCCAGGGGTCACTGCCAGGGTGTGAAGCCAGGGTGTGCACACAGGTCTGCCCAGCTTTGTGATTCAGAACAACATCCCTGAGCCCCAGGGTGCTGTGTGCCTGGGACAGTGAGTCAGCTGTCTGCAAGAGCTAGCACTCTCCTTGTCTGAGAAGCTCACTGTGGTGCTGCAGGATGAAGCTCTGGGTGAGAGGAGCGACCCACAGCAGGGCAGATTCGTTCTCTCATTGAGAGTGTCAAGGCTGCTCACAGCTTTAGCTCATGCGCAGGACATGTCCAAGGGATCTTTTCAAGAGGCAGATCAGGAGAAGGGCTACTTGAAAGGGAAGGAGGCTTCCTTCTGGTCTCTGCGCTTCCATTTTGCTCCATAATTCTGCCAGGGAGAAAAAAGGGAAGGAGTTTTGCCAAGGAGCTGGGGCTAAAAAAATTTTGATAAGTCTATGAGAAATCTCTCTAAACTGCTTCATCCTCACCTTAGCCTACAGACAGCATCAACATCACCTTTTTGACCTCACCAGGGTTTATGTGACCCACTCCTTAGGACCTGCATGCACAGAGATGCCCCTGGAAAGTGCCCTGATCTGGCAGTTTTCTGTAGAGCAGAGCTGAGCAACCAGAGGGTGGGTTAAGGTCTGTCAGAATTGGCTGGGAAAMCATGTTAGGACAGAGAGAGAGCTCCTAACAGGGTCACCTCCAGCAGCAGAGATGGGCAGGGAATGAGAGGCAACTGCTAACAGAAACATCCTGGGAGGATGGATTGGGGCAAGTCATGGTCAGTCCCTCCAAAGCAGACATTTTCCTCTGAGCACCCTCCTCCCCCATGTCTCCTCTCCCACTCAGCAGAGTCTCTGTCCTGACAGACATGGGGTCCAGGCCATGAGCCTCCTCCTCCTCTGCAGCCAGACCTCCGGCAGAGGGGAAGGGCATCTCTCCTACMT
This sequence comes from Rhea americana, assembly GCF_003343005.1. Classification (NCBI taxonomy): domain Eukaryota; kingdom Metazoa; phylum Chordata; class Aves; order Rheiformes; family Rheidae; genus Rhea; species Rhea americana. The sequence continues at coordinate 5,914 of NW_028186871.1, forward strand.
CAGGCCCGTTTCATACTGCCCAACAAAAGGGCTGAGAAAAACTGCCCTACAATGTCACCATGTGCCCGGCTGCATGCCCAGCTGGGTAAGGTGAAGACTTTCCCAAGTCCGGTCCCTCTGTCTCTCTCCTTGCCTCCCGTGGCAGCAGGAATGCTCCCTCTCAAGATCTTCATGTTTGCCCTCCATGCGGCTCCTGTTCTTGTTCTTGGGCTTTCTGGAGTTGGGTGTTTCCAGCTGCAGATTGGATTTTGATGCTGCAAGTTCTGCAACAGAGGGGTCTGCATGGCAGTGAGGTTTCCGAGCAACCTCCTGACCTGTGGATCCCCAGGAAATGCAGTCCGTGGGGTTGGGAAATGAGCTGACTCTCCCTGAAGGAGAGTTTCCCTGTGGTGTCCTGCTGGGCTGCGAGCTGCCCTCTAGAAARGCTCTGTTCTCTCACAGCACCTCTGTGATATCTGAGAGACCCATGAAGAAGCTGCAGAGAGGCTTGGCTAGAAGGGGAGTGTGGAGACCTCCCTCTGGTGCCTGGAGAAAGGGAGGGAAGTTTGGAGATCTGCACTTTGAAACTGGATTCATCTGCTCTCAGCAGGGGCTAGTTTCTTCTGAGAGTAACATCATCCTCCAACTCAAAGAGATGTGAGCACAGGAGAGCTGGGAATGAGACTAACAGGCAGGTGAGATGTTCCCACTCCAAGTGACACTGGATGTTTTCCACTCAGCACCCACAGTAGAAATGCCAAGGAATTCTGCTCTTAAAGAGCACTCCCAGGGGTGACAGGGGCATTTCAAAGAAAATAAACAATATGAAAAAGATCCCCCAAACACATTTCTGCAATTCTAGTTATTTAGAATGGGGAGTGAAGATGCTGCAAAACCCTTCCACAAGATGAATGGATTTCACTTAACAGAAATTGTTAATGTCAGAGTGAGTCACCAGAATTCTCACATACCTCCTGCAGGTACAGTAGGACAGACACTTGAGACCATGGGCAGAGGTCTTTGCTCTTCATGACACAGCCAGCCAGCATAAATGAGAGCTGCAGGAAGGGAACTGCACAAAGGGCATCCCAAAAAAGAGAGAAGCAATATGGGATTTTTAAGAAGAAAAGAATTTATTTATTTATTTATTTGTTGTTCTATAAAATTCTCTCCTAACTTCTTAATGTCTTTTCTCCTTTCAACAGCCCTCCTGCCTAATGAGAGCCAATGTCCAACAGCAGCTCCCCCAATGAGTTCCTTCTCCTGGTATTCCCTGACACACGAAAGCTGCAGCTCTTGCACTTCTCACTCTTCCTGGGCATCTACCTGGCTGCCCTCTGGGGCAATGGCCTCATCATCACAGCCGTAGCATATGACCACCGCCTCCACACCTCCATGTACTTCTTCCTCCTCAACCTCTCCCTCCTCAACCTCAGCACCATCTCCACCATTGTGCCAAAATCCATGGCCAATTCCCTGACGGACACCAGGGCCATTTCCTACACAGGATGTGCTGCTCAAGTCTTTCTGTTTTTCCTGTTGTCAGGAGGAGACTGTTTTCTCCTCACAGCCATGGCCTATGACCGCTATGTTGCCATCTGCAAACCCCTGCACTACAGCACACTCACGGGCAGCAGAACCTGTGTCCAAATAGCAGCAGCTGCTTGGGCTACTGGGTTTCTCCATGCTCTCCTGCACACTGCCAACACATTTTCCATACCCCTCTACCAAGGTAACAGAGTGGACCAGTTCTTCTGTGAGATTCCCCACTTCCTCAAGCTCTCCTGCTCACACTCCTACCTCAGGGAAGTTGGGCTCACTGTGGTTAGTGTCTGTTTAGGCTTTGGGTGTTTCATTTTCATTGTGCTGTCTGACATGCAGATCTTCACTGCTGTGCTGAGGATCCCCTCTGAGCAGGGTCGGCACAAAGTCTTTTCCATGTGCCTCCCACACCTGGCTGTGGTCTCCCTATTTGTCAGCACAGCATTTTTTTGCCTACCTGAAGCCCTCCAGCCTCTCCTCCTCACCTCTGGATCTTGTGCTGACTGTTCTGTACTTGGTGGTGCCTCCAGCAGTGAACCCCCTCATCTACAGCATGAGGAACAAGGAGCTCCACKATGCACTGAAGAAACTGGTTCAATGGCTCCAATGGCAGCACCAATAAGCATCCCATATGCATCTACTAATCAGTCACATGGCATTTGGCATCAAGGTTCTGCGTGATTCATTTTTTTTCCTTTACTTTTCGCTGATGCTTTCTTGTGAAAAGAAAGAAAAATGTTTTGATTTATGCCACTTCTCTCTCATTGGAATATGATTCACAGAGTACATTGAAGTAGTGAGCTMGGCTTTCCCCTTCATCATCAGAGATGGGAGAACCTCAGAGCCTGCTAGTCTGAGCTCCCTTGGATGCTCCCCAGTGCAGTGAGGAGATTTTCCCTTTGCAGTGTCTCTTTCAGCACTGACATCAAGGGAGCTCAAGGGGACAGAGTCAGGCTCAGGTGAGTACAGACAAGGTGAGATCCTGAGTTCCCTGCCCATTTGGAGAGCTCAGCTCCCCTGGCCTCTGTCAGGGTGTGATCTCACACCCACCTCCTTCGAGGGAGGAGCCACCAGATGGCTGGTCCCTTCCCTGTATAGAGCTCCAACACTCACAGCAGAGCAGGAGTGGAGAGGAGGGGAGCTTAGATGCAGCCTAGGGGAGCAGACTCTTCTCCTCAGGACCATCTCTACACTGCTGCAGCAGGCATTTAGTTGCTGTGGCCTTCACTTGAGGCCTGTGCGTATCCTGGAACTGCATCCACCAATAGCAGCAGCACCTTCTCTTTTCAGGGCTGCTCTCCTCATTTCTAGACTGCCCTGCTGTGCTCTCATGTATGTATATGGCCTAAGTGCTCTTTGTAACATGGTGCTTCCCTGTGCATTTCTGTGAGCTCAGGCAGGACCAGGCATGGGACACCCTTATGCCAGACTTGGCCTCCACAATAAGATTTCCATATTAAAACATTTCCATAATAAAAGTAAATCTCCTCTGGAATGTGCTTAAATTCTGCCTTTCTTCAGAAGTTAGAGTCAAAAATAAGCCCAAGGGATTGCACAATCAAAGGGCCTGCTCTTCTGCTTGTCAACTGTATAGCCTCCAGGGGATGTGCTCAGATTCCCTGGCTGATCTGCTACAGACTGCAGGTCGGGTTCAGGGTTCACCTCTCAGTGACCATTGGAGATGGGGGATGGTCTCTGAATTGCCTGCCCAGGGCTGTCCCACAGGTGGCAGTTCTGATGAAAGATGGTCATCCTTTTGGGGAGGAGGGGGGAAATTTTGCAGCCCAGGAGAGCTCAGGGGATCTCCAGTGAGGGTATGTGCCTGAGGGTGGACAATGAGTGGGGCATCACAAAATGAGGGATGGTCCATGGTGGAGTGACCAGAAGGTAAGGCACTAAATCCAGATATGCATGGAGAAATGAGGGCTCTGCAATCCCCCGAGAGGCAGTGAGGACCAAGGAAGCCCTGGGAACAGTCACTGGAGAGCAATTCCTACACTCTCWGTGAAACACCACAGGCTGGAGCTAGTGCCCACCCAAACACATCTCCTGACATTGCAAATACCCTGGGGTCACTCTGAGCACTACCCATGAGCACAGACACATGCCATTAATTGGTGGTGGTGATCCCTCTCTGGCCAAATCTGCTTCCTGACCTGACCAGAACTGAGGCAGGAGTCACTATGTGGCCCCAAGGCCCCACAGCCTGCTTGCACTGCAGAGCAGCACTGCCAGCTTGGGTCTTGTCGGGAGCACAGAGTAGCAATGGCGAGGCCAGCATGGACATGCTGACCTGGGGAAAGACTCTCCAGGGAGCAGGGATGTCATAGGAGAAGATCATGGCAACACTCAAAGATAAGAAATGAGAACCAGAACCAGRTTTCTCTGTGCACCTGCTGTGTCCCCAGGGCAGCAGGAGCTGCCCAAGGGGCTGCAGGGACTGGGTTCTCATGCTGTGCTTGGTGGCAAGGTGGAGGGCATGGAGGGGCTGCAGGCAGGCAGGAAGGAGGATCTGCTGGGCACAAGAACAGGGGAGACAGAGAGTGACCAGGCCTCACTGCAGGACCTCATCCTCCTTGGTGTGGAGCTGCTGTGATATGCCTGAGATATGCTGTGGACATGGHTGTACATAGCTCTGCTCCTCTCACCTCTTGATCTGACACTGTCTTCCTCCTGCTGACCTAACTCCTCATCTGTACCTCGGAACTGTCCCCTGACTACAGTCAGGAAAGCCTTGGCCAGGAAAGCTGTGACCCAAGCTTTACCCAGCTCTGGCATGGCTGGCAGGGGGAGGAGAGCACCCAGGGCAGAGTAGAACGAGCTCGACTGGGAGAGTGTTAGGGGAAAATCCAAAGGTCCCTGGCTCAGCCCTGGGCTTTGGAAAATTCCCTCATGCATCTCGAGAAGCTCTGTCTGCCCCTACCACCCTGCTCTGTGCTCCCATCCCGTAGGCCAAAGCCGAGTCCAGCATCGCCTGGGGACTCTTTTCCCTATGGGGAGGCGAGAGAGGGCCTTCACCAGCCCCACGCTGCCCTTTCCACTCCCAGCCTTTACATTTGCATGTGCCTGGGTCTGCCCACTTGCCCTCACCTCAGTCACAGCTGTGCTGAAGCCCAAGACAATCCTAGCACTCCTGCCCTCCAGCTGGCATCCACCTCACACCTGGAGCCTGGCCAGCCACAAAGGCATCACCCGTCCAGTGCCCCAGCTGTGCAGCCAAGGGCAGGAGTCTTTGCCCCAGTTTGCCTGCTCCTCCTCTGCTTTTGGCACTGCTGCTGCTGTGCCCATGTCAAACCTTCTGGCCACCAGACTGCCCCAGGGCCTGAGACAGCTCCAGTTCCCTCCAGGACTGCGCTGGAGACATTCAAGAGCAGGCTGAGGTGGGACTGGCATCACCAGGGTGGGTCAGGAGAGGGCAGCTCCCCTCTCTCRCACTCGAGCTGGGGCTGGGCACAGCATTTCTGTGAGGAGCTCCTGGCCAAACTGCTGCAGGAGATCCTTCACCACTGTCCTGGCAGCAGCAGCAGCACCAGCACTATGGATGCTGGGGTGTAAGTGCATAGATGGTGGAAGGGGACCAGGCTGCCTAGAGGGAGCATCATGACCTTGTCTGTGCATGCAGGGAAGGGGTGAGGAAAGCCAGCGCTCAGCTGGAGCTGCCACCAGAGACTTTGGACATGGAAAGGGCTGGAGCATTATTAAATGACTCTTAAATCTCTCTCAGGGTCTGAGAAATCTGAGGATCCAGCCTCTGCCCAGCCCAGGCTGTGCCTGATGTGAGGTCAGCAGACAGCTGTACTCTAGGATTTGTCAGGATCTGGTGCAAAAGAGAGGCCATGCAAGGCTAGTATTTTCCCCTCTGTCAGGATACAGAGACCTGTGTGGGCCTGGTCTGGGAGGACGGCCCTCGTGCAGCTTCCCAGTGTGTCTGTGCGTGACAGGGAACATCCAGGGCTCTTCTCTCCTGCGTCCTCCATGTCCTGGTACCTTTCCCAGGAGACCTGCATTGCCCCGCAAGTGCACAGCTCTGGGCTCCAATACAGCTATTCAGACACAGTAGCTGAATGACAGCATTTTTCTTCTCCCAGGACTGTGTGTGCTTGTGCCATGCTCAGATATTTGGGGGGCATCTCTTTGGGAAGGAAGGAGGCAGGGGAGTTTGCTAAAGATGATAAGGATCCAAAGCAATGGGTTTTGCAGTATCATCTCCTACATTGAGACCTCCCCTTTCAAACTGTCTTTGCTACTTAGAGCCACTTTCACAGGGGCTGACATCTCCAGATAACAGGGACTTTGGTTTCTTCAGATTTTCTTCTGTAGCAAAAGCTGGATGAGGCAGTCTCCTTCAATCTCAAGTCAGGAGTTTTTTTTTTCTTTTTCTTTTTCTTTTTTTTTTTCCCAAATGAACCTCGCAGGTGAGGAAGCCCCAAAAGACAAGCCTGACTTGAGAGGTAGGAGAAGGCAGACAACTGAGCCTGTCACAGCCTGATCATCTCCTCCTGTGTTCACCAACACCAGTGACATCAGAGACCCCAACAAGCCTCCCAGCTTGGAATCAGGTACAGAACATGAAGGGGAGGCAGCTGCCTGGCGGGTGGCAGAGCAGCAGCTCACCAGACCAAATACAGCCAATTTGCAAGGGGCCACCACTACTCACGATTGTAAAGCATCAGAGCTGCAGGACGTGGAGGGGTTCTGCAGGCAGGAGCCCTATGGAGGGTTGTTAGAGTGGTTTTTAAGACTGTGGGACGATGGGACAGAGGCTGCTTATTTTGCTAGAGAGGAGCTCGGTAGGATGGGGCCTCTGCCCCAGGATGCCACCCTGTGCAACACCCTCTACATCCTGTAACAGCAAAACAGGGGTAGTCTCTTTTTAGCAGCGTCCAAAATGTCCCAGAGAAGCCAAACATCACGAGCGGGAACTGGGTGATGAGCCCATTCAGTGGACTCCAGGCACCCTGCTGGATCCAAGGCAGCAGGAGCCTAGCACGAGCCCCCTGCCCAGTGTAACCTGGGACAAGATCAGGCCTCCYYRGAGAGCCCCAGCCTAGCAGGGAACAGCAAGACCAGTGCATTTCTGGCTTGTCATCTTCAGAGCCAGAAGTGTCCTCCCAAGCCATTTCACAGCCCTGTTGCTGCTGCTCAGCTGCTCAGGCTGAAGTGGCCTCACAGCTGCTTTACTGATGCTGTTCCTGCTGCTGGCCTATCCGGCACTCAGGCAGCAGTGAGCTCAGTGGTCTGCTCTGAGGGCAACTGAGATTTGCCCTTTTGGTCTAACTGAGGACCAGTTATCTTCGCATTATTATTTGTCCTGCCTTGAGGATGAACCTTGGGAAACTACTGGCTTCCCTCCTGCTGCACAATCCCAATGGCTCCTGTGTCTGGAGAAAGTTTGTTGCTGGCAGCTCATCAGAGCTACCCTGCTCCTTCCCTTCTGCTCTCTCCATAAGGAGAGAAAGGAAGAAACAGCCAAAGGGCTGCAGGTGGGGGAAAACCTCATTTGCCTCCCATGGGAGTCACCATGGAGCTACTCATCTTCTCCAAAGGGAGCCAAGTGGTGAGAGACATGCTGCCCAGGACCCACAGTTATAGGCAGTGGGTGTCTAACTCTTACCTCTGACACAGAAATAAAAGATTAAGCTACACAAGCACGTCTGGCCGGTTCAGCTTGTCCAGCTTCCCTGGGTACCTCATAGGCCAGTAGAAGGCAGCAGGCCACAAAAGCAGCCAGCAGGAACATGGCTTGGATGCTGAAAGTGTGCATGATAGGCRGCCTCACAAGCATATACCCCATACATGCACCTGCTACTACTGACATATCAGCTACTCAGACAGAAGGACCTCAAGTTCAAAGACCGATTTTGCTGATGATACCAAGCTGGGAGGAGTGGCTGATACACCTGAGGGCTGTGCTGCCATTCAGAGAGACCTGGACAGGCTGGAGATCTGGGTGGAGAGGAACCTCCTGAGGTTCAACAAGGGCAAGTGCAGGGTCCTGCACCTAGGGAGAAATAACCCTATGCAGCAGTACAGCCTGGGAGCTGATGTGCTGGAAAGCAGCTCTGTGGAGAAGGATTTAGGTATCCTGGTGACCTTGCTTGAGCAGGAGGTTGGACTAGATGATCTCCAGAGGTCCCTTCCAACCTCAGCCATTCTGTGGTTGACTGTATAGTGACCATGAGCCAGCAATGTGCCCTGGTGACCAAGATGGTCAAGGGTATCTTGGATTGCATTAGGAAATGTGTTGTGAGTAGGCTGAGGGAGGTGATCCTGCCACTCTATTTAGCCCTGGTGAGGCCACATCCGGAGTCCTTTGTCCAGTTCAGGGCTCCCAAGTACAAGACAGACATGGAACTACTGGAGAGAGTCGAACATAGATGGACAAAGATGATCAGAGGACTGGAACGTATGCCCTGTGAGGAAAGGCTGTGAGAGCTGGGCCTGTTTAGCCTGGAGAAAAAAAGACTGAGAAGGGATCTTCTCAATGTCTATAAATACCCTAAGGGAGGGTGTCAATAGGATGGGCCAAACTCTTTTCAGTGGTGCCAAATGACAGGACAAGAGGCAATGGACACAAACTGAAACACAGGAAGTTCCACCTGAATATGTAGAAAAGCTTCTTTACTGTGAGAGCGACGGAACACTGAAACGGGTTGCCCAGAGAGGATATGGAGTCTSCTTCCCTGGAGATACTCAAAACACACTTGGAGACAATGTTGTCTAACATGTTGTAGGTGACCCTGCTTGAGCAGGGGGGTTGGACTAGATGATCTCCAGAGGTCCCTTCCAACCTCAACCATTCTGTGATTCTGTGACTCTAGTCGAACCTCCTGCTCACATGGGGAKCAACACAGAATTCAGACCATGTTCCTTAGGCTTTGTCCAGCTATGCCCTGCAAGCCTCCAAGAAGAGGGAGTCCATAACCCCTCTGGATCTCATTTCAAATCCTTTGGGATCCCCGCTGACTTTTCTTTTTTTTCCTTATATACAATTTTAACTGCGCTTGTGTCAGCTTTTAGCTCTTTTCTCTCATTTTCCTTCTGTGAATTTCTGTAAAAACCTGGCTCATTATTGGTGGCAACCTTGAGTTGGGAAGTTACTATGATGCCCAACATAAAATTTCCCTTCTTGAGGCTGAACAAACTTCTTCCCTCAGTCTCTTGTCACTGGACAAGTGCTGCAGCCCCCAACCACCTTGGGGCCTGCCACTGAACGCACGCCAAGTGATCAGCAGCATTCCTTTACAGGGAGCCCCAACTAGACATCATACCTAGATGGGGTCTAATAAGTGCTGAGTAGAGGGGGATAATTTCCTTCCATCTCCCGGCTGTGCTCCTGTTCATGCAGCCCAAGACACTGTGGCCTCCTTTGCTGCCAGCACTTGCTGCTGGCTGATGTTCAGGTTGCTGCCCACAAAGATTCCCAGGTCTTTTTTTTCTGCAGAGCTGCTGCCCAGGCAGGCACTCCCCTGCCCATCTCACTGCTGGCTGTTGTTCTGCCCTAGGTGCAGGACCTGCATTTGTCCGTGTTGAATTTCACAAAATTCCTGACAGCCTGTTTCTCCTGCCTGCYGAGGTCCGTCTGAATGGTAGCTCTCAAACATATGACTCTTCCTCCTGATTAGGTGTCCTCCATGTATGTGATGAGAGTTGCAGCCTCCAGGTCACTGATGAACCTGTTAGACAGGACATGTTGTAGTACAGACCCCTGCATTCTCTACCTTTACATGGCTTCCTGGCAAAGCATGACCCATTCAGAAAACTCTCTAATTTCAATCCTCCAACCAGCTTTTTACACACACAATTTTCTACCTATCTTATCATAATGCCTTATTATATTCCTTATTGCTGTGATGATCTGGGTCTCCACTGTCTTATAGTCACTGAGGCTAGGGTTTCCACAGATTATCACAGCCCGATCTGTGCTTCCTCATGTGCGAGTGCCTGATCCAGGTGAGTGTCACTCTTACTGACCCATTGGGGAGCTATGATTATAAACTGTCCCTGACACCCTCCAGAAATCTTCTGGATTGCTTGCACCCTGCTGTTTGTCCTTCTAATGAATATCAGCGAGACRAAAGTCCCCCAGAAGAATTAGGCCCTGTAACCCACTGACTTCCTCAGGTTGTTTAAAGGAGACTGTATCCACCTCTTCACCATCATTGGTGACATCACATCACCTTTACTCTGATGTTCACCACAATCTCTCACCCAAACCCTTGTCCATCCCATGCAAAAGCTCCRTACATCTGAGCTGTCCCTTCTCAAAAAGGGCATCCCCCCTGCTCATCTTCCCTAACAATCTGGCCTGCAGAGCTTATACCTTGCCATCACAGCCCCCCAGTCATACTAGCGGTCCCACTGCATCTCAATTACTCCAACCATGTTTCAGGCCTGTGATAGCTTGTGCATCTCCATCTGCTCTTCCCTGTGCCCCAGGCTGCATGCATTTGCATATATTTGGGCTGAAGAGTCTCAGCTGTAGCAGAGAACGCATTTGTAATGGTGAAACCCATTACCAAGGGCCAAACATGATCAGAGGACTGGAGCATCTGTCCTCTGAAGAGCAGCTGTGAGAGCTGGGCCTCTTTAGCCTGGAGAAGAGAAGACTAAGGGGGGATCTTATCAATGCCTACAAATACCTGAAGGGAAGGTGACAGGAGGATGCGRCTGGACTCTTTTCAGTGGTGCCATGCAACAGGACAAGAGGCAACAGGCACAAAGTGAAACATAGGAAGTTCCACCTGAAAATGAGGAGGAATTTCTTTCCTGTGAGAATGACAGAGCACTGGAACAGGTTGCCCAGAGAGGTTGTGGAGTCTCCTTCTCTGGAGATCTTCAAAGCCTGCCTGGATGCAACCCTGTCTAACATGCTGTAGGTGGCCCTGCTGCAGCAGGGAGGTTGGACTAGATGCTCTCCAGAGGTCCCTTCCAACCTTACCCATTCTGCGTTTTTGTGAGTCTGTGAAAGACACCAGGTGTGCAATGGTTCCACTTCAGAGCAGAGACACACTGGCATAGATAGCAGGTGGCAATGTAACGATGAAAGGAGGTTCCCACTAAGAGAGAAAAGCCTGCTGTGCCCAAAACTAAGGTGAAACTGAGCTGAGATGTGCAGCCATGACAGGAGAGGGGTTGGCTGCCAGAGCACCGCTGGGCCTGTGTCAGAGGTGAGTTGATTTCCAGCCAGGACAAAGTGCCACTGAAGAAGTCCCTGCCTCTGGTCAGCCAGTGATTTGGTATCCTGTGGACATCATTGGCACAGTCTCAGTTCATACCATCTGAGGGTGTGAACAAATTCAGGGAGAGGAAATCTAGAAGATTTTAAGGATGCAGAGGCTAGAGCGGAGACCTTGGAGTGCTGTACCTCTCCTATTTATGAACTATGCTTGGCTGCAGATCAGAAGGACTTAGCCTAAAGACAGTGGTGGGATCCAGTAGTTTGGGCACTGGAAGGAAACCTGAGATAACCTGGGACACTTGCCCAGAAACCACTCCAAAGGGGCATGCTTTTCCTAAAGGTCCCCTTGTTTATCTGCTAGAGACATGTGGTTGGTCTCCTAGTTGTTCCATCAGAGCAAGCAGATAGTGCACATGCCTGGGACCATCTCTGTCTCTTCAGCTGTCACCAGGTGTTTGTGTGTGAGCAGCTGACTTCCACCCTCCATCTCCACTCATTATAAGACCTTGCATGCAGACATCCGTGCTGTGCTCACTTCTGCCTGGGAAGTGGAATCCCACCTCCTGTGTATTTTTTTGTGGAGTTCACAGGAAGTATCTGAATCTCACCTCATCCCAGGGCCTTTTAAACCAGTATGAGAAGCCCAAACTGACTCATCTGAATTAATACCCGAACAAAGGGGAAAATGAACTCTGTTATTCTCTCCATCTAGGTGTTCTGCCTAGTAAAAAGATGGGGATAGGGGCTTCCAGAGTGGGACATTTCCACCTCTTGCAGGTAATCATCCTCTGAGGAGACAAGCTGCAATGCTGGAGTCTGTCTTCCTTCAGTGTTTAGAGAGAGACCATTAGTGATTATTTTAGTTTAGTAGAAATTTCCCAGGAGGAGGGAACACAAGGGACAAGGAAATTYATGCCTTCAGCTGGGCTTCTACTCCTGAGCAGGGCTAGACTTCAAGGGGCTGCATGGTAATCTGGCAGCACTGTGGCTCCTACACACAGCTGTGTGCAGCAGCAGCTCCTCTGCAAAGAGCAGCAGGGCTCCAGGCACCACCTGCCAGAAGATGAGAGAAGTGAAAGAAGTGTGGAGTGGGAGGGCATTGGAGAGCTCCTTGTGGGAGAAATCTTCACAGCCCCTGACACAGTAAGGTTAACTCTCCCAGTTTCTCCTTTGCAGAGGAAGGGGGTGTGTGTGTGGATGCTTCAGAGCAGGGATTCCCTGCCACATCATCACAGGGACAGGGCATCCTGCTGCCTTCTCCCAGGCACACTGCAGGTTGGTGAAATCAGGATGTGTGCTCAGGTCTGCACAAAGCTGTGATTCGGAGTAGCATCCCCTGTGCCTCAGGGTGCTGTGTGCTCAGGGCAGTGACTCTATCACTTGTGAATGTCAGCACTCAGTCTGCCCAGTGACCACCCCACAGCACTGCAGAGAGAAGCTCTGGGTGGGAGAAGAGACCTCCGGCAGGGCAGGTCCTATTAAGAGGATAGTGCATTGGTCAGCACTACCCACAGCTCCAGTTCACTCCCAGGACATTTCTGGAGGAGCCTTTTCTAAAGGAAGGTCAAGGCAGGGGATACCTGAAAGGGAAGGAGCTGTCAGGATTCTGTGCTTTCAGCTTTATTCTCTTTGGGTGGGGTGGAATGGGATTAGATCTGTCAGGTTCAGCCAGGGGAGTGAGGCTCCAAAACAGTGACACTGTGAGAGGAGCAGTTCTGGGCGGGACTCAGCAAATGCCTTCATCCACCCCTCAGCATCACCTTTCAGCCTCATCAAGGTTTGTCTCACCTGCTCCATAGCACTTGCAAACAGGGAGGTGCCTTGGGTAGTGTCCTGTCCCTGTGAGATTTCTGCAGGGCAGACCTGAGCACCCTGCGGTTGGGATGGAGTCCATGAGCTCTGACGGGAGAGACGTAGGGGCAGAGAGAGCTGAGAAACAGCTCCTGGCAGGGACAGCTCCAGGCAGCAGAGTCATAGTCAAACTGTGAGAGGACATTATCAGCTCCAGCACCCCCTCTCCTCTCCCAGSCAGCACAGCTCTCTGCTCTTGAGGCTGTGGGGTTCAGGTCAGGAGCTGTTTCCTCGACTGAAAATTCCTTCCATACTATGAGTGGATTAAATCTGACTAGAACTGATAATATAAACTTAACGCATACCTGCTTCCATCTACAGAGTGGTGTAGGTCAGGGCTGACTCCTCTGGAGGTCATTGGCAGAGGGTCCTGCTCCTCATGACACACTTGGCCAGCACAAACCAGAACTCAAGAGACAGAGTTGAATGGCAGTGCTGCTGAGATGGGGAGAGGTAATGTGTGTGTATGTTTGGGGTAGGGAGGCTATGAGGAAGTGGTGCTCAGAGGAGTCTGTCCTAATTTACCCTTATCTTTTCCTTCTTGGACAGTGCAGCAGTGCCAGAGGGAGCCGGTGTGCGACAGCAGCTCCCTCATTGAGTTCTTACTCCTGGCGTTCAATGACACATGGCAGCTGCAGTGTCTCGTAACTTCTTAAATCTTTTCTTCTTTGGACAGTCCCCCCTTCCTTGAGATCAGAAAATATCCAACAGCAGCTCCCTCAATGAGTTCCTCCTCCTGGTGTTAACAGACCAGAGAGAGTTGCACTTCTCAGTCTTCCTAGGCATCTACCTGGCTGCCCTCCTGGGCAACGGCCTCATCATCACAGCCGCAGACTGTGACCACCACCTCCACACCCCCATGTACTTCTTCCTCTTCAATCTCGCCCTCCTCGACCTTGGCTCCATCTCCATCATTGTCCCCAAATCCATGGCCAATTCCCTGATGGACACCAGGGCCATTTCCTACTGGGGATGTGTTGCCCAGGTCTTTTTCCTCTTTTTCTTATGTTCAGCAGAGAGTTATCTCCTCACTGTCATGGCCTATGACCGCTATGTCGCCATCTGCAGACCCCTGCACTATGGGACCCTCATGGGCAGCAGAGTCTGTGTCAAAATGGCAGCGGCTGCCTGGGCCACTGGGTTTTTCCATGCTGTCCTGCACACTGCTAACACTGTTTCCATACCCCTCTGCCAAGGCAACACAGTGGACCAGTTTTTCTGTGAAATCCCCCAGATCCTCAAGCTCTCCTGCTTAGACTCCTACCTCAGGGAAGCTGGGCTTCTTATGGTTAGTGACTGTTTATTCTTCGGGTGTTTTGTTTGTATTGTGCTGCCCTATGTGCAGATCTTCACTGCTGTGCTGAGGATCCCCTCTGAGCAGGGCCAGCACAAAGCCTTTTCCATGTGCCTCCCTCACCTGGCCGTGGTCTGACTGTTTGTCAGCACTGGCTTGTTTGCCTACCTGAAGCCCCCCTCCCTCTCATCCCCAGCTCTGGATCTGGTGGTGGTTGTTCTGTACTTGGTAGTGCCTCCAACACTGAACCCTCTTGTCTACAGCTTGAGGAACAAGGAGCTCAAGGATGGTCTGAGGAAACTGATTCAAGGAGTCCAATTTCAGCACCAATAACTCTGTATTGTGCATCCACTCTTCAGGGTATCTGGCATCAAGGCAGTGGTCTTTGCATTTCTCTCTTTCTTATTTTTCTCCTTTTTTCTTTAAAAATAAAATCAGGCTAATGTTATATCTACTCAGGAATCTCTCATATGAATGTGACCAAGTTGAAGCAGGAAGACATGCTTCCCCCTTCATCAGCAGGGATGAGGAAACCTCAGAGCCCACTTGTGTGACCTCCCTCAAGCGCTCCAGTGCGATGAGGAGTTTCCTTTTGCAGGGTCTTTTTTGGCACTGAAACTAGGGCAGCTCTGGTGCACAGAGTCAGGCTGAGACCATGGTCAGGGTGAGACCATGGGTCCTGTGTTCATCAGGAGAGCTCAGCTTCCCTGGCCACAGTTAGTGTGTGATCTCACACCATCGTCTGCTCCCTTCTCACACCAGCATTCCAATACTACAAGTGGAAGGGGAGGGGAGAGGAAGGGAGGGAGGGGAGGGGAGGGGGGGAAGTCAGGCAGCATCTTGTAAGGACAGACCTTGTGCTTGACAGTATCATCCTCTCACTGCCACAGCAGGCTTTTCCTCACTGCAATCTTCCTGTGCTGGCTGCAGCTTTCCCAGAGACAATTCCACACAGCAATAGGACTTTCTCTTTTTAGAGATATTCTCTTCATTTCCATGATGGACTTCCATGCTGAGTGGATATGGCCCGAAAGTTCTCATAGGCTAGGGGTGCTAGAGTTGTTTTTCTATGTTTGTGTGTCCTGGCAGTACAGGCAGGACTAGGCATTGGAAATCCTTGTGCTAGACCTGGGCTCCAGAATAACATTTCTAAAATGTTATTGCTTCTCTGTGATGTGGCCCGAAGTCTGGCCTTTCTTCAGAAAATGGAGTCAAAATTAGGCCCAAAGGATTGCACCACTAAGGGTCTGGTGAACTCCATGGGTTCTAGAGGGTGAGCTCAGAGTCCCTGGGCAATCTGTTAGGAACTGAAGATTGCACTCAGAGTTCATTTCCCAGTGACCAGGGCCAGTGGAGATGAGGAATGGTCTCTGAATTGCTGTCCCAGGGCTGTTTTGCAAATACTGGTGATGAGAGATGGCCAGCTTTCAGGAGGGAAATCTGAGCCCCAGGAGAGCTCAGGGGATCTCCAAGGACAGCCTGTGCCTGGGGTTTGGCAGTGGGTGGAGTCTCACAAAGTGAGGGGTGGTCCACAGCAGAGTAACCAGAAGAGAGAGCACTGAATCCAAGTATGTAAGGGGAAATAAGGGCTGTGCAATCCCCAGAGAGGCATTGGGGACCCAGGAGGCCCAGGGAAGGGTCACTGGAGAGTGATTCCTGCACCCTCAGTGAAATACCACAGGCTAGAGTTAGTGCCCACCAAAACACATCTCCTGCCATTGTAAAGGCCCTGGGGCCATTCTGAGCACCATCCATGAGCACAGAGAAGTGCCAGCAGTATTAGCAGTGGTGATCCCTGTCCAGCTAGGTCTGCTTCCTGCCCCAGCCAGTGTGGCTCATGGAATCACAGCAGCGCTGCTCCATGTGGGAAGCAGGGTGTGGAGCCCAGGGCGTCGGCAAGGCAGGCAGGGCAGGGATCCACTGACGAGAGCTGCCACCTGCAGAGCCTGGATAGGAGGAGTAGAGCAGTTTTGGGAATGGTAACCGGGGTCTAGCACAGTCCAGTGATGGCCAGACAAGACTGGAGGGCTCCAGCTAGCCCTGCTTTGTCTGGGAGGATGGACTGAAAACCTTAAGAGGTGCCTTCCCACCAAAACTCCCCTGTGACTCAATAAATTGCTCCTTGTCCTCCTCTCCAGAAGCACTGGAAGCTCGCTCTGCACTGGAAGCCCATGAATGTCCTGATGCTGTTACCCTCAAGCTGGCATCCCCCTCAAAACTTATGCTTGGCCAGTACCCTGACCATGCAGTTGAGGACAGGACTCTTTGTCTCAATTTCCCTGCTCCTCTTCCGATCTTGGCACTGCTGCTGCTGTGCCCATGTCAAACCTACCTGCTGCCAGAGTGTCCCAGGCTGAAGGCAGCTCCTACTCCCTCCAAGACTGCACTGGAGCCATTCAGGTGTGGGCTGAGGTGGGGCTGGCACTGCCACAGTGGGTCAAGACAGGACAGCTCCCCTCCACTGTGATAAGGCTGGGGCTGGGGCTAGACACAGCTTTTCCCTGRGAGTCCCCTGAGGAGCTGCTTCGGGGGATTGCCCTGACAGCAGCACCAGCACTTAAGGTGCTGAGGTGAAAGTATATAGAGGGTGGAAGGGGGATGGGCTGTCCAGAGGAAACACAAAGACATTGTCCATGCAGGCAGGGATAGAGTGAGGAGAGGCAGAGCTAGACTGCAGCTGCAACCAGGGATCTCAAACATGAAAAAGGCTGGGGCAGTATTAAATGACTACTAAATGATCCCCAGAGTCTGAGGGATCTGAGCACCTGGCCCCTGAGCAGGTTGGGCTGAACTCCATGCAAGGGTCAGCAGACAGCTGTGCTTCAGCGTCTGCCAGGATCTGTTGCAGAAGAGAGACTGTGCCTGGCTGGCCTATTCCCCTCTGTCCAGATACGGAGACCTACAGGAGGACAGAGCTGGCCATGGACCACTCCATAGGTGGGGTGAGCAGCCAACGCTGGAAGTGGCTGATGTGTGGGGCTGGTCTGGGATGATGGCCCTGGGGCAGCCTCCCCAGTGTGCACTTGCAACGTAGGGAACAACTTGGGCTCTTCTCTCCTGCACACGCCATGTCCTGGTGCCTTTCCCAGGACACCTTCATTTGCTCCCACACTGCCCATTCACACACAGTAGCTGAATGGTAGCATTTTTCCTCTCCTGTGACTGTGTGTGCTCGTGCCAGGCTCAGGTATTTGGTGTGCATCTCCCAGGGAAAGGTAGCAGGCAGGGGACACTGCCAGAGATGGTGAGGATCCAAAGCAGTGGGTTCTGGGGTTGAAGGAATTATCTGGACCTGACAAGTGCCTCAGTGATGCCAGGATTCATAAATAAAATCCAAGGCTACCTCCTCCAACAGCTTAGAGATGCTGTTGGGTGGGAGACAAAGCCACTTTATGTTTCTAGGTTAGATTTATCTTCTTTAAGGACTCGGGGGCAGGTTTAGCTCATTTGGTTAGACTGTGGTGCTGCTAATGACAAGGTCAGGGGTTCAATCCCCGTATGGGATTTTCTCAGGGCTGGTCTAGATGACCTCCAGAGGTCCTTTCCAACCTTACCATTCTATGATGTTTCTAACAGGAAAAACCATTACTGCAACAGATTGTTGCCCCAGGGAATGTATCCCAGGAAGACTAGGAACAGAATTTCACCCTCCAAGAATGCTGAAATTATATAAAAAAATGTCTCCAGTCTCGAAGAGCTACAGGTATCTCCTATGTCAAGACTTCCCCTTTCCAACCATCTGTGCTACTTACAACTGTTTTCACGTGGGCTGACATCTCCAGATAACAGGGACTTTGGTTTCTTCAGATTTCTCTCTCTACCAAAGGATTTTCCCAAATACACTTTGCAGGTGGGGAAACCCCAAAGGGCAAGTCTGACAAGAAAAGTAGGGGAAGGCAGACAGCTGAGCCTGCCTGAGCCTGACCATCTCCTCCAGTGGTCACCAGCAGCTGTGACATCAGAGAGTGTGACTTCACAACTGGGCAACCAGGTGAGCATATCAGGTGGGGCAGCACAGGCACAACTGTCTTGGAGGCCAGTGGGCACCAACGTGCTTTTCTTTGCTGTAGCAGGGGGGATAACCTGAGGGACTGCTTCCAAGCAGTTTCCTCATAGAACAAGGAATAAAGCTTTTCTGTCACATCTGCTGCATTTCATGACATCTGGCCACCTGCAGTCCTGCTCTTGGATCATCTAGGATTGGAGGTGGCTCCTCTGGCTTGTCTCTTGAGGAGATAAAGCTCACATCTGTGTGCTTTATGGCCAACAGATCTCCTCTCCTTGTCAGGTCCTCCATTACCTGCGTCACGATGTCATAGTCAATGCCATCCAGAAACTTCATGGATGGCTTGTGCCCTGCAGTGTTGTCCCTCCAGCCAGTATCAGGCTTAGTGAGCACCAGAGCCTGCACAGATGAAACTGCTTCCAGTCGTGTGAAGAAGGCCTCATCTGCTGCTTCTTCCTGATCAGGTGTCTGTAGCTGACACCCAGCTGCTGTGGGACAGAGTGTTCTACTGGACCTGATTGTGACAAAAAAAAATACAACTGGTTATGGATATGAAGGTCAGGTGCAGACCTTCTGCGGTGATCCTGAGATGCAGAAGTCTATGGAGGTACCAGCCCTGAAATGCCAGCAGAAAGGAGGCCCTTTATCATACCAAGGTGATAACCAGCAGTTACAGCCTTCTTCCCCTGACTGTGGGACATTTATTCACTGGAAGCTGTCCCTCCCAGATTTGTGGGGCAGTTATACACTGGGTCTCTCCCCCTTCCTTCCATGCTTTTGGTATCTGCCATTAGGCATTGGGGCCTTTGAGAAATCCCTTCCCCTGGTTTTGTTTGAATCTGCAGTTGATGTTTTTCCAAATATCTTCACTCTGAGCAGCAGGAGGTCAGGTCACAGAGTCTCTTCTTCCTCATGACATAATCAAAGCATATTGGAAACAGAGTGTGTCAGGAATCAGCATTTCCACTTGGGGCACAGTAGAGTTTCTGTGACCTGTTTTCACACTGAGGTGCTATAAACCCAAATTTCCTCTGTTTTCTTATGAGAGGGGAGCATCTCGAAGTGTTACAAATCATTTCTCTAGCACAAGATGGGGGTTTCTTCTTTAGGAGAACTATACATACCACCTCTCCCCACTGCTTGGAGGCTTTCATTGCATTACTCCTAGATAAATGCAAGCCCTTGAATGAAGCCAGTGCAGGCCTGACTGTACTCCACGTGCAAGGGGCAAATCCACTGGACAGAGATCTGCTCAGCACAGTGGGCTGTGGAGCTCAGCAGGGCTCTTTATCTGGCCCTGAGGATGTCCTCTCAACTTTGCCTCTAGCTTGACATCAGTGATCCAAAGAGCCTTTCAGCCCCTGTGGGAGATACCTAAACAGGCTGGAGATGAATTTTGGCAGAGCTGGACATGAACCCTGGGCACCACTCACTAAATCACAGGATCACAGAACAGTTGAGGTTGGAAAGGACTTCTGGATATCTTSTAGTCCAACCTGCCTGCTTAAGCAGGGTCAACATGGACACATTAGACAGGATTACCTCCAAGCTCTTTTGAATATCTCCAGAGAAGGARACTCCACAACCTCTCTGGGCAACCTCTTCTTGTGCTCTGTCACCCCCACAGAAAAAAGGTTCTTCCTCATTTTCAGGTGGAACCTCCTGTGCTTCAGTTTTTGCTCATTGCCTCTTGTCTTGTTGCTTGGCACTACTGAAAAGAGTCCAGCCCTGTCCTCTTGATACCCTCCCTTAACGTATTGTAGACATTGATAAGATCCCCTCTCAGGCTTCTCTTCCCCAGGCTCAACTCTCACAGCCATTCCTCATGGGGCAGGTGCTCCAGTCCTCTGATCATCTTTGTAGCCCTACGGTGGATTCTCTCCAGTAGCTCCGTGTCTCTCTTGTACTGAGCAGTTCAGAACTGGACACAGTACTCGAGGCCTCACCAGGGCTGAGTAGAGGGGTRGATTCACCTCCCTCGACTTGCTGGCAATGCCATGCATCCTTATGCAGCCCAGGAGACCCTTGGCCTTCCTGGCCACAAGAGCACATTACTGGCTCATAGTCAACTTGTCCAGCAGCACTCCCAGGTCTTTCTCTGCAGAGCTGCTTTCCAGCAGGTCAGCCTCCAGCCTGTACTGGTGCATAGAATTATTCCTYTCTAGGTGCAGGACTCTGCACTTGCCCTTGTTGAACTTAATGAGGTGCCACTGACGACAACACTCTGTAACTCCTGAACCTAGGAGATAGGACTCCAATCTGCTCTGGCTCTAAAGATTCCTCAGCCCTTAAGAGCCAGGATGTAAAGCACCAGTCTGGTGACAGCTCAGCAGTTGAAGGCACCGAATGCTTGGTGTGTTCCTGAGAACTTTTCTGCGGTCTCCCTATGGTGGTTTGACTCCTGTTGCCCATGGAGCAGAGACTCCTTTTGAAGGTGGACTTACTCAGTGTGCATCTCTGAGGACAAGACTGAGCAGGGAATGCAAATGCCAGCAAGGCTTCAACTTCACAGCAGTATGCCCTGCCCAGGAGTCCACATTCCAGCACCTTCCTCCTAGAGGATCTGGATTGGGAGCAATCACCGGAGATCTCCAGGACCACGATCTGCTCTGAGCTGGGCTAACTTTGCACCTAGATCTTCTTGGCAAGTGCTTTCTCCAGGAGAGTGTTAAAAATTATCCTGCCCCATCCACCCCTGCCCCAATGCTGCTCAGCTGTCATGGTTAGTTCTTCCTTTTTCTGTTCAACTCATTTGAAATTTYCCTTACTGCATCTTCCCCTTGTTGTCTCTGGTCCTTTCTTCCCCTTGGCTCCCAGCCAGACCATCCCATCTGCTTTGAGTGAGTACAGTCACGGCTTCACCTCCAAGCACAGCCTTGCTGGGATCTCCTGGGACTGTGCAGGCAGGCCATGATGGCCATCTCCAAGCAGAGCTATGTGCTGAAGGTCCCTACCTAGTCTCAGAGGAGAGTGTATGGAGACATCACCTTACCCAGGGCAGAGCCTGTGGGCACAGCTGGGATCAGCAGGCATGAGAAGACCTCCAGTAGCTCCTCTCCACACCCAGGCAGGGACTGGTGCACCTGGTTGTGCTCCTGAGAGAGGAAGGTGACCGAAGAGAGGGGGCACTGTGAGCTGCAGTGGTCAGCACCAATCACCTGTCCTTGGTCTGGAAGTCCTGGCAGACAGTGCCCGTGGCCACAGCCTCTGAAAGTCCCCCAACCCCACCAGCAGTGCTAAGTCCCCTCCATGACTATCGGGAGTTTCCTGGAGTGTCATGGCTCCCATCTGCACCCCATCCTGCACTGGCACAGCCCTGCTGCATTGCACAGGGCAGGGTGTGGTCAGGGGTGAGGAAACATCTCCTCAGCATGGTCCCCCAAGGCCCTCCTGTCAAGCAGGCTCCCATTAGCCCCCAGCCCTGATTCTGTGCCTCTGGGGCTAGCAGAATGGCCATGCTCTGGGGCTGGCTGGGTCTGGGCCCAGAGAGAGGCCAGGCAAGATCACCATTCCCCCCATKCAGGTGCTGAGCCCAGAACATAGACTGAGCTGGTCACATCCAAAGATCACCCCTCAACAGATCTATGGGAATGGCCAGTGCTGGAAATGGCTGCTCTGAAGGGCTGGATCTATAAGGAGGTTCCTGGGGCAGTTTCTCCTCTCTGTTCTTGTGACAAAAAGCTGGGCTGGACCTTTGCCCTGAGGCACCCTGCTTTTGCCCCCCGTGGGAGGAGGATGGTCTAGAGGCCCAGGATTTGGCTCCAGGACCTCCTCTGCATGCTCCCTGCCAGCCCTGCAAAAGACTCAGGAGAGGGCTCATCCTCCCAGGGCTCATAGCTGGATGCCTAGTCCTCCGGTTGGGCAGGGAGCCTTGTCTGGGGGTGACATCTGGGGTAAGGACCAGCATGTGGGGTGGCGGAAACAGATTGTCTCCAGGACGTGCTGGGGACAGGACCTGAGGGACAGCAGCAAGCTGATGTGCCTCCTAGGCCCTGCTTCCTTCAGCGCAAGCTCCCACAAGGGGTCCCAGTCTTCATGTTGGTGCCACCCTTCAGGAAGGATGATGGCRCTATGACCTGGGAGGGTAGGGAGCATTAATTCTTCTCCAGCCACTTCCCAGGCCATGTGGAGGGCCAGGACAGAAAGGACTTCTGGCTCTGCATCCTGACCTCACTTCAGTGAGCCCACACTCTGAACATGTTTTTCTTTGAATTATATATCAGCGTTTTTCTCTCCAAGACACTTTCAAGCCCAGTTCCACTTCCTTCTCATCTCTCCCAATCCCTCCTCTGATCTCACTGGCTATTCCCACATCCCCTTCCCCTGCTCTCCTCCAAGGCCTTAAGTGGTGATGCTGCTCTGCAGAGGAAGTGGGGATGTGGGGCCACAGGGTGACTCTGCCCTGGTTGTGCTGGTCTGGGTGGG
Organism: Rhea americana; assembly: GCF_003343005.1. NCBI lineage: Eukaryota > Metazoa > Chordata > Aves > Rheiformes > Rheidae > Rhea > Rhea americana. Next base: position 28,192 of record NW_028186871.1, read on the forward strand.
AAGCAGACCCAACCAGGGGGATGCAKATATGGCAGGTACTTGGAGGGACTATGGAGCATTTCCAAAGGTGCTGGTAGTGTCCAGGTGCACCTCTAGATTCTGCCTCTGGTATTTCACAGAAGGTGACATGAATCGCTGTCCAATCTCCCTTCCCCATGCCAACCAGGTCCTCACTGTCTCTCCTGGGATTGCAGAGKCCTCCTTTGGGCACAGATACCTGGATTTAACACTTTAYCTTTAGGTGACTCCACCTTGGAAGACCTCTCCCTTTGTGAGGCTCCACTCACTGCCCACCCCAGGCACATGCTGTCCCAGGAGATCCCCTGTGCTCTCCTGGAAGCTCCAGCTTGCCCTTGAGAAGGAAGGGCACCAGACAGTGTGCATTAACAGGTGGAATGCTCTGGGTATGTAAATCCAGGACCATTCATCCCCTCCATTGCCACTAGACACTGATGGGCAAATTCTAAATCCAGTCATTAGTCTCTAAGGGATCATTACCTGATTATGAGATTTTTGCTCCTGAACTCATTACAAGTACTCTCAGTAAAGGTGGAATGAATCCAAGCATTTGTGCAACAACATGATAACAAATACCACTACTACTAATAACGAGAACAATAATACAAGGAGAACAAACAACACTCATTTCTGGTCCAGGACACAGTGGAAGCCATTTGTGGAGCGCAATGGCAATTTTACCACTGCTGAAAAATATCCATTAAATCATTTTCCTCGGGGCATCTTTGAGCTCCTTGTTCCTCATGCTGTAGATGAGGGGGTTCACTGTTGGAGGCACCACTGAGCACAGAACAGCCATCACCAGATCCAGAGCTGGGGAGGAGAGGGAGGGAGACTTTAGATGGGCAAAAATATGAGGTACAGACAGCTAGGAGATACATTTCAAGAAAAAAAGAAAAAAAAAAGAAAAAAAAAAAAGTGAGTATGCTGTGAGGAACAGAGGCCTCTGCCCATGGGCTCCAGAGGAGTCAGACAGACAGTAGCCCGAATGGAGTAATGGAAGTGACTAGCTCTAATATTCACAATTTTTGTCAGGTGAAATCCACTGATTGTGTAGAAGGGCTTTTCAGCACCTTCACTCCAAATTGTAAAGAATGAGGGTTATGGAACAGAGTTTTAAGGATATTTTTATTTTCTTTTCCACGTTCTTTACACTCCTGGGGAGCATTCCTCAAAGGTAGGAATCCTTGACATTTCTACTGTGAGTCCAGAGAAAAACAGATTCACCATCCCTTGTTGTAGAGTGAGGACAGCTAGTCTGTCTATCAGTCTTGTTCCCAAGAATGTCCCTTGCTTTTACCTCTTTGAGCTGGTGGATATATGCACTCATATATTGCCTTAAAGGGAAACCAGACCCTGATGAGAGCAGAGGTGTCTCGTTTCAAAGTGCAGGTCTCCAGACTTCCCTCCCTTTCTCCAGGCACCTGAGACACTCCCCTTCTAACCGAGGACACACAGGGCTCTTTTCATTTGCCCATATAGAACCTCTGGCCACCGTCTCCATGCTCCCAGCATCTCTGAACCTTCTTCATTTGTCTCTCAGATATCATAGTGATGCTATGGGACAGCACTGCCTTTCTGGAGAGCAGCTTGCAGCGTGGCAGGACAGCACAGGGAAACAGTCAAAGAACCATTAAGACTACAGAGGGGTTCTACTTAAGGGAAGATCAGCTAATTTCCCAACCCAGGAAACCAAATTTCTGGAGCCACACAGGTTAGAAGGGGGCTGTGGGGCCCTCACTTCCATGCAGATGCCTCTGTTGCCCAACTCACAGTGTTGGTGTCTGAACTGCAGCTGAAAACCCATCCATCCCAGAAAGCCTGAGAGAAGAGCAGGAGCTGCACAGACCAGAGAGRAAACAAGGAGCAGCACCATGATCCTGCTGCCAAGGGAGGCAAGGAGAGAGACAGAGAGGGGGATCTTGGGAAAGCCTTCAGCTTACCCAGCTGGGCATGCCACTTGGCAGATGGTGATACCACAGAGCAGTCACTCTCAGCCTCTTTGTCAGGCAGCATTAAAAGGTCCCTTGCCAGGAGAGCAGCCCCTCTCCTCTAGCAGAGGTCTAGCTGCAGAGGAGCTAGCTCATGGCCTAGACTCCACGTCTGTCAGGGCAGAGGCTTTGCTGGGTGGGAGAAGAAATAGGGGGGACTTGCTCAGTGGAATGTGTTTGTACTGGAGGGACTGACCATGACTTGCCCAAATCCATCCCACCATGAAAATTTTGTTAGTAGTTCCCGTGCATTCCCCGCCCATCTCTGCTGCCTGAGGAGCAGTCCACTTCTCTGTCCCAACATCTTTTCCCTGTCAGTGCTCACAGACCCCATCCCACCCTCCGTGTGCGCAGTTCTACGGAAACCTCCTGGGACCGTGCTCTGTTCAGAGGCATGTCTGCACATGCAGCTCATAAGGAGGAGGTCATATAAATCCCAGGGAGGCCACAAGGGTGATGGTGATGCTGGCTGTAGGCTAAGGTTAGGGTTGAAGGAGTTTGTTGAGCTTTTCACACAACTACTGATCTCTGTGTGTGAACTCTTGTGAGTCCCACTTCCTTGCCAAAACAGAAAACTCACCTTTCCTCTCCCTGCCAGAATTAGGGAGAAAACTGAAAGCACAGAGACCAGAAGGAAAGCGCCTTCCCTTTCAAGTAGCCATTCTCTTGGTCTTCCTTTTGACAAGACCTCCCAGACATGTCCTGTACATGAATTGGAGCTCTGAGCAGCCTTGACCCATGGAGCACCCTCTCAAAGGGAAAATGAACCTGCCTGGGCCAGAGCCAGTCCTCTCACTCAGAGCTTCTCCCTGCAGCACCATTGGGAGTTGCCCAGGCAGCCTGAGTGCTGACCCTCACAGGTGGCAGAGTCACCACCCTGGTTACAGAGCACCTTGGGGTGCAGGGATGCTGCTCTGAATCACTGCCCTGCGCAGACCTGGGTACATGCCCGAGCAGCACACCACTGCAGTATTCCTGGAAGAAGGAAGCAGGGTACCCTGTCCCTGTGATGGTCTGGAGGCAAATCCCTGTTCTGAAGCATCTCCTTCTTCCTGCTTTGCCCTGGATACTCCAGAAAAAAAGATCATTAAAAATCCTGTATCAGCCATGGTTTGAGCTGGGTTTGGAAGACCCCTCCAAGAACCTCAGTAGTATTGCCCTACAGCCAGAGACTTACTGTGTCAGGGGCTGAGGAAATTTCTCCCACAAGGAGCTCTCCTCTGTCCTCCCACTCCACACTGCCTTTCACTTCACTGTGCCTTGTCTCATCTCATATCAGCAGCATGTCCAGGCAGTGCCCAGAGCCCTTCTGATCTTTGCAGAGGAGCTGCTCCTGCACACAGCTGTCTCTCAGCAGTGCTGCCAAATTTCCATGTGCTCCCTCTGTCCCTGGTGCCTGTCTTTGCTCAGGAGCAGAGGCCCAGCAGAAGTCATGAATTTTTCTGTCCCTTGGGTTCCCTCCTCTTCGAACATGATCCATGAAGTAGATTAAAATCATCACCAACCAATGGCCCCTCTCTTTGCACTGAAGGAAGACTGGCATTGAAGTTTGTCTCCTCAGAGGATGATTATCTGTAAGAGGTGGAAATGTCCCACTCTGGAAGCCCCTATTCCCATTTCTCAACTAGTCAGCACTAGAAAGGGGCAAGAAGGAAGTTCATTTACCCATGTTTCAGGTATTGATTCAGATGAGTCAGCCTGGGCAATGCATACTCATTTAGAAACCCCTGTGCTGGAGTGTCATTAAGATGCTTCCTGTGAAGTCCACTGACACATGTGAGCTGAGAATCTTCTTGCCTAAGCTGAAGCGAGCACAACAGAGATGTCTGCACATGAGCTTCTTGCCTCAACTCCTGTTGAAATCACTGGAGATGGAGGGTGCAAGTCAGTTGCCCACACACAAACACCTAGTGATGTTGGAAGAGACAAAGGTGGTCCAAGGCATGTGCCAGTGTCTACTTGCTCCGACAGAGTGACAGTGACACCTGCCTCCTTCTAGAGCATCAGGTGGGGATTGGGTGGGGAATTTTCTTCGCCATCTCAAATGACACTGGATGTCTTCTGATACCACTAGAGCTCCACTCACTATGAAGCTGAGACAAGGGCAGATCCCTACTTTTCATGCTGTTAGTGTAGTTCAGGGAAGACACTTGATTCAGTGACAGAAAATTAGGCGGGCAGGGCCATGTCAGATGCCTGTGGTGCCAGGCACAACTGCATGTTTCTAGCGGATACAGCATGAGACCTACAGGAAAACCAAGCCCTTTTGGAGTGCTTGCTGGACAACTGCCCCAGGGCATCTTAGGTTTCCTGCCTGTGCCCAAACAAACGAATCCCACCACTGCCTTTAGGGAAAGTCCATCCCGTCTGCATCCAAAYATGCTGCATAACTGGGAGGCACATCACACCAAGGACTCTGCTCTAGTCTGTGCACTCTCCAAGCCTACTTGCTCTCCTCCCCCTCAGCATCATCTCACCCCAGGATGATATGAACCAGGACTGGGCTAATGATGACTTCAGGGTGGCTGGATCAGAGGCTGCCTAATTAAAAGTATTTCTACTTTTAAGGGTTTTTATAGGATTATTATTTTTCAGGTTTCAGAATAAGTGACAGCAACATTCTCCTGTTGAGATCCATCCAGAGTGACTCCTAGGAAAGTCAGGACATGTAGGAAAAGCAGTGTCCTGGAAGTCAGACCCTGGGAGGACAATCTTCCTCCCCATCTCTCCAACCCCACCATTTTTCTCATCAGCCACCTAGGACTGACATCACTCTTGTGAAAAGCTAATCTTATTCCACTGAAGCCTGCAACTGAGTGTTGCAGCTCTTATGCCCCAGTTACCTCCTGCTTTACCTACATTACTAGCTACAATTCAACATAAAATTTTCTCCCCCTCCATAAATAAATTAAAAATAAAACATGATGTGTTTTCATTGGAAATAATTACACTCCTCAACAGTATACTAAGGACAGGCTGCCTCACATGAGGTCCACTTTCCGCAAGGAACAGCCTTACTAGAAATCTTTTGGACAGATAGGAAGCCACACATAGAAACAAGATTAAAGATTTGTCTCAAGGGACAGACTACTGGAAGATGGAGCAAGCCTTAAAATCCCTGAAGTAGATGGCAGCAGCTTGGTATCTGAATGGACTAGGAGTATGTAAAGGAGGAAACCTGCAAAAAATGGAAAGTTACAATGTCCAGCTGGTGAGTAGGAAAGGCGGTGAAAAAATTGTCTATTTAATCAGGGCATATGGGAAATAGAAGGGAGAGTAACACAGCTCCTGGGGGTCCCAGGCCTTGCTGTGGGCCGTGCTGCTCTTGGGTATCTTGGCTACGTTTCTGTACAAAAGTCTGAAAAAGTTTTGATGTGAGGCCATAGAGAAGAGAGATTTTCTTGGGTGCTCAGAGGAACCTCTGTAGGACTCAGGAATGTGGAGGGAAACCCATCCCACCCACACCAAACCCATTGCTCTCCTCAGATCTTTCCTGGACCCTGATGACAGGAGCAGGATGGAAGGAGGGGCATGGCCACATCCTAGACTAGCCTCCAGCAGGCCTTCAGCTCCACCACGTGAAACAGCATAAGTGAGCTCTCTAAAGCAACACTTCCCATGCCCCTGCTGCCTACAGAAGACTTTAGGTAGACACAGAATAGACAGAGCAAAGGCCGAAGGTACCAGGCTGGGGCTCACAGCATCATGTAGGCTGTGCCAAGGGCTGAATAAGTAATCCAAAGAAGTAAATGAGTCTTTCCTTTTGCAGTGACTTGGAAAGCCCCATCACAGCACAGCAACGTGCCCTCCTGGCCCAAAGGCCAATGGAATCCTGGGGTGCCTTACTAAGACTATTGCTACCAGGTTGAGGGAGGTGATCCTGCCCCTCTACTCAGCCCTGCTGAGGCCTCATCTCGAGTCCTACATCCAGTTCTGGGCTCCCCAGTACAAGAGAGACATGGAGCTACTGGAGAGAGTCCAGCGTAGGCCTATGAAGATGATCAGAGGGTTGGAGCACCTCTCCTATGAGGAAAGGCTGTGATAGTTGGGCCTGCTTGGCCTGGAGAAGAGAAGATTGAGGGGGGATCTTATCAGTGACTATAAATACCTTATGGGGTGTGTGAAGGAGTTGGGGCTGGAATCTTCTCAGTGACACCAAGAGACAAGAAAAGAGGCAATGTGCATAAACTGAAACATAGGAAGTTCCACTTGAAAATGAGGAGGAAATTCTTTGCTGTGAGGGTGACAGAGCACTGGAACAGGTTGCCCAGAGAGGTTGTGGAGTCTCCTTTTCTGGAAATATTCAAAACCAGCCTGGAGACGATCCTACCTAGCATGCTCTGGGTGACCCTTCTTGAGAAAGGGGAAGGGGGGTGGAATGTGTGATCTCCAGAGGTCCCTTCCTGGCTCAGCCACTCTGATTTTTGATTCTGTGATCTCTCAGAGTATTGAAGGGGGATGGAGCCTCCCTTCTGGAAGAGTTGCCCTGGAACAATGCAAAGATGAGGAAGAGCAGGAAGGCTGGTTGTAGGGTCGTTCTCAAATTCCAGCAGCTGCAGAGCTGGGAGCTCATCACTCATAAACACCTGAATGAGCCAAAATAGAGGTCTGGAGGCACAGCACTGCCTTTCTGGCTCTTCCCCAGAATTTGGACAGCAGTGCTGCAGTGTGTGGGCATGTCCTCAGAAGCCCAGGGTCAAAAACGTGGGGGATTCAAGGAGGCAGGGCTGCACAGTCTCCCAAGAGAGCCAGGGTGTTGTGAGAGATCCAGCGTGCCAAGGCAGTACTGGCCCTTAGGAGAGGCAGGGCTCCAGGGGGGGGTGCAGGGTGCCAGGTACTGTACCCAGGGGAGAAACACTGCTCCAAGGTCATGTGGAAAAGTCCAAGGAACAACGGAGGTCCAGAGATGAGAACTGGTTTCTGCAGGCTCAATCAGAAGGAAAGCTGGGCAAAATTAATGAAGAACAGGAAAGCTTCCCTAGATTTTCTACCCCCACGGCTCTGGAAACTGGTAAGAACCAGTGCCACAGGTAAAGCCCTCTGGATGATGGATAAGGCCATGTTTGCTCTTTTCTGACATTTCATCTCCATCTTCAGTACTGCAGACCAAGAAAACATATTGAGGAGTTTTAAAAACAAAGAGCCTGCTTTGGTGCCTCAAGAAGGAGGGCTGTCTCCTGTCCCATATTGTTCTGTATTCTGCTCTGGGGGCAGGTTTAGCTCAGTTGGTGAGAGCATGGTGCTGCTAATGCCAAGGTTGTGGGTTCAATCCCCACACGGGGCTATGCTGAGGGTTGGACTAGATGATGTCCAGAGGGTCCCTTCCAACCTTACCATTCTACGATTCTACAAAAAACCACCCACAGCAGAAACCATCTCAGCACCTGGTCATGCGTTGTGCTGTCATGTTGGATGCCATGTGACTTTGATCTCATATTTGAGACTTGACCTCTCTGGTGCATCATTTTCAGTATTTCACAGCGTTTGGCACCATCTGGAGATGTWCCTGCAGGATTTATCAGCAAGCTTTGGAAAGTACCTGTGGAGAGGGGAGGTGAGTACTCTCCAGAACATGAGGGGAAATCTGTCTGCTCTCTCTCTGGCTATGTCATCTCCATGGTGATGACCCATTGAGCCCCCAGATGACATGATCTGAGGTCACAGTGGGAAGTGACATATCACAGGAAGGTCTCCCTGGTGCAACGGTGATGTCCTCACTTCTCTTTGACCCACAGGCACTGCTGGGCACTGCTCTCATGCTCCCCACCACTGCCCCTCAGAGCTGCTCCATGACAAGGAGTGGGGATGGGAAGCAGCAGGGCCACACTGGGGCCCCTCACTGACAGACACAGGAGCAGGGACACATTGGAGAGGAGTTCTGGGTTACGAGACTGGAAGAACATCCTTTCTGTCATAAGTTACTCTCCTGAAGGTTAATTCATACAGAGAGTTTGTTAAATCATGTGAACAATTTATTTAATTAAGTAAGCAGCCACAAGCAAAACAGCGCTGGGCGGCC
>NW_028186872.1:0-1288 GCF_003343005.1 Rhea americana
TGCGGCAGCTCGCCGCCTTCCAGAGCGGCCTGGGCCAGGGCGAGCCGGGCAGCTAGGGCGCCCGTCCCGGACGCCGGGGCCCCGCGCCGGCACTGGGGAATGGGGGAAGGGCAGCACGGGTGACGCCTGCCTCGGTTTCCCCATCCCCGGCGGGGAGGGCAGCGGCGGCCGGCAGCTCCCCTGCACCCGACGCGTCGGAGCCCCCCGCCCGGGCACGAGCCACCGTCCCCGCGGTTGCTCCGCCGCGGCGGCTCTCGGSCTGCCGGGGCAGCGGACAACGGACGCAGCTCCGCTGTCCGGGAAGCCTGAGAGGAGCGTGTGCCAGCACGGGGCCTCCTCAYGCAGGTGTTGGAAGYGTTCACTCTGAACCCTACTGATGACTGTGAGCACATGATAATTCTTCCATTGCTGCCGTTGGCAGAAACATTGCACGATCCCAAATTCCTCAARGACTGGCACCTCCCCTGACCCCTGCATCCTTCTTCCTCTCCCTCCTCACCCTCCTGGCAGCGCTTTTCCCTGCAGACCTCAGCAGCAGCGGCGTCGAACAGACCGCGCTCCCGGCTGCTGCACACAGACGCGTCTCCTGCTCCACGTCGGCCGAGAACCTGCCCCACGTTCCAGGGCCAGCGTCTGGGGCACCCGCGTCCCCACCGGTCCCACATGCTGCTCGGGGCTGGGGTGTTGCGAGCAATAACAGCCGCCGGACGCCTGGGTCCTGGGGGAATGCCGCCCCGCTGTCGGTGTGCCGGGGCGCCCGGTTCCCGCGGGGCTCCGGGCCCGGGCGAGAGCCTTGCCGGGGGCTGGAGCGGGGCCGGGGCAGCTCATGCCGTCGGCATCCGGGGAATAAAAGTCCAGCACAACTCACCCTGTCCACGAGCGTCCGCGGGGCCGGGGCCATGGGGCCGTCCCCTCGCCCCGTGCAGCGCCGTGGGGCCGGCTCGGCTCACCACGAGGTCCTGGTCAGCGGGGGGGGGCAGCGGGCATCTGGGCACTGAAACATCTGGGAAGCGGCACGGCCGGGGTCGGCACATCTGGGCACCGGCACATCTGGGCACTGGGGTGCATGAGAACCAGCACATCTGGGTGCCAGCACATCTGGGCGCCAGGGCGCTTGTGGACTGCCACAGCCGGGTGCTACGATGCTCGTGGACCGACACATCTGGGCGCTCGCACATCTGGGCCAGCGCCCCCAGTGCCGGGACCCTCGGCGGGTGCCAGGAGGGGGTGGGGGGAACGGATCCCGACCCCGCGAGCTGCGGCACCAGGGGCCAGTGTGGGGGGCTTG
>NW_028186872.1:2388-7626 GCF_003343005.1 Rhea americana
GGGAGGAATCGGGGCGAGCCCCAAACATGCCGCCGGCTCGGGCATGAACGGCACGGGGACCTGGCCCAACCGGAGCCGGCCGGAGGCCTCGCCGCTGCCCACCTTCTCGGCGGCCGCCAAGGTGCGGGTGGCCCTGACGTGCGTCCTCTTCCTCTCCTCGGCCTGCTGCAACGGCGCCGTGCTCTGGACGGCGGCCCGGGCGCCGGGCCGGCGGCCCCGCGTGCGCGTGCTCATGGCGAACCTGGCGGCCGCCGACCTGCTGGTGACGGTGGTGGTGATGCCGCTGGACGCCGCCTGGAACGTCACGGTGCAGTGGTACGGCGGCGACGCGGCCTGCCGGGCCCTCATGTTCCTCAAGCTGGCCGCCATGTACGCCTCGGCCTTCGTCACCGTCGTCATCGCCCTGGACCGCCACGCCGCCATCGTCCACCCGCTGGCCGTGGGCCGGGCCGAGAGGCAGAGCAAGGCGATGCTGCGGGCGGCGTGGGCGCTCAGCGCCTTGCTGGCGCTGCCCCAGGTGCGGCGCCGGGCGGGCGCGCGGGGACGAGGCCGGAGGGAGGCCGGGAGGAAGGACGCTGACGGCCGCCCTCTGCCCCTCGCAGGCCTTCGTCTTCCGCACGGTGAGCCGCTCGCGGCCCCGCCGCTTCGTGCAGTGCGCCACGGTCGGCAGCTTCCCGGCGCGCTGGCAGGAGACGCTCTACAACATGTTCACCTTCGCCTGCCTCTTCCTCCTGCCCCTGCTCGTCATGGTGCTCTGCTACGGCCGCATCCTCGCCGCCATCTCCGGGCGGATGAAGGAAGCCGGCGGTGAGCGGCCGGGCGCCTCCCTCCCTCCGTCGCTTTCTATTTCCTTCTCCATCGTCCCTTCTCCCTCCCTTTCCACCTTCCTCTCTTTCCTCGGACTCATCCGTGTTTCCATCCCTCCTCCTCTCCGTGCCCCCTCGCCCAGCACTGCAGAGCAAAGGCTCCCCGATGCTCTGGCCGGGACCCAGCACCCCGCACGGGTCCCCTCTCCCCGGCTCGTTAACCCAGCGCTGTTAATTAACCCCTGGGCAACGCGTCCGCCCTCTCAGCCCTTCTCTGCCCCGCAGCCTCCTCCCGGGAAGTSCAGCTCCGCCGCTCCTACGACAACATCCCCCGGGCCAGGATGCGCACGCTCAAGATGTCCATCGTCATCGTGCTGACCTTCATCGTGTGCTGGACGCCCTACTACCTGCTGGGCCTCTGGTACTGGTTCTCGCCGGAGATGCTGACCCAGGAGAAGGTGCCCCCATCTCTCAGCCACATCCTCTTCCTCTTCGGCCTCTTCAACACGTGCCTGGACCCGCTCATCTACGGGCTTTTCACGGTGCACTTCCGCCGGGAGATGTGGCGCGCCTGCCGCTGCACCCGCCGCCGGCACGAGCGGGAGGCGGCGTCCGCGCTCACCGGCTCCTTCCGCGTCTCCACCGCAGCCGGGCCGGCGCGGAGAGCCAGCAACAGCCTGGGGGGACCCGGAAAGTACGAGCTGGAGGTGATGGCGGGGGCAGCCCCGCCGGGCGGGAGGTGCGAGCTGTGCCGCAGGAGGACGGTGGAGAGCTTCATGTGACGGAGGCGCCGGGGCCGGGCGCAAAGCTGGGGTCCCTGCGGAGCGGGGGACCCCTCTCGCAAAAAAAAGCGATGGTGGGGACAACACAAGGCCTCTGCACCCCCGCACAGCCGCTCGCCAACAAGCTCAGATTATTTTCCTCAGCAGGAGCCTGTCCGCGGGCTACTGGTGGGCTTGCGGATGAACTGGTCTCTCGGCACCACGGGCGCTTTTCCCTGCTGGGCAGCGGGATGGCGCGGGGCGGCGAGGCAGAAACAGGGCTCAGGGCCCGTCCCGGCGGCTGCACGGCGCGGACCGGAGCCGGGTGCGCTCCCCACCTCAGCCCGTCCCCAGCACGCGCCGCTTGACCCCCGCAGCAGCTTTTCGGCCCAGTCCCCAGCCCCGCCATCGCGCTGTTCGCGGCAGCGCAGGGCTACGTAAGTTATAGGAGCCTCTAAGCCGACGGCACCGGCAGCACGTTATCCTACGGGCCAGGTGTGCGAGAAGCGATAAGCCAGAAGCAAAACTCCTGTTAGGCAACAGCAGGCGGAGTAAAAACCGTCGGAGTAAAAATACCTTCAAAAGATAACGCTGGGTTTTCTTGTGAAAAAAATACATTGATTTCAAACTGTGCGCTTTCATCTGTGCTAGAGGCACAGGTAGAATTAAACACGAACRGAGCCGGAAAGCCTGCTCATCTGAAAGAGAATAACATGCAGCTAAATAAAACTATCTTTTCCAAAGACTATTTTAAGGTAAAACGGCTCTTTCTACTAACAAGTTGTTCTACCGCCAGCCCCCGAATCAAAAGCAGTGATAGTTACATCGACTGATTTTAGGAAAAATCTAAAATTAGCAAGGCAGCATGATCAGTTACAATTTCTCAGAATGTTTAATCAAGGACAAATAACAAGAGGACAATTTTACACAAAATAAGAGTTATTTAAAAGGCTGTAAATGAACAGAAGTCACTCGCAAACATAAAGTCAATGGAATAAACCCCTCAGGAGCTTTAAGGAACATTCGCCTGTGGTGTATAAAATAACTTCTCTCCAAAAGAAGAGCAGTCAAAATGCCAGGTCACTTTCAGGCTTAAGAAAAYGAAAAGACTAAGAAATGTTTAAAAACTTTGCGGTTTGATAAGCTAACCAAGCTCAGGAGCTTCATTCACCACAAACGCAAGTGAAATCAACCCCCAGGAACATCGCACGTTGCTTCTTCATGTAAGTTTTCTCGATTGAAAACCAAAAAACCTTGCCAGAAGCACACATTAAATTTGCTGAAGTGATTAACTGTTTTACCTCTACAGCTGCTCCTCAGGTACCCCGTCCCCAACATATAAACCCTCCCCCCTTTTTCCCAGGCCCCCCCAAAGTTTGGGCTCGTAACACACAGGTGAAAATAAGGCTCAATCACCGACGCCTTCTGTCCGGACTTCTGCTCCGCCGGCGCCCACCCCTGCAAGAGAGGCAGAGCAGAACACGGATGAGGAGCAGCGTACAGATACTTACAGACTGTGGAAAGATTTTGATCCAAGATCAGTGCCCGTTTCACAGCTCTTCCCTACCACACAGACAACCCGGCCCCTGGCACGCCGAGGTCGCGCTGACAACCACGCGCRATCATGGCTCAGCCCAAACCAGTGTTTTTCGTAGGAAAGTCAGCCAGCTTCACCAGGGCTAACGGCTGTGCTCCCGAATGCTCTGGGGCATTCGCCTCCCACCCCACTTTGATCTTCAGGTCTCCAACTCCAGCCCAAGGCTCATGAACACCGTGACATTTCCAGCAGCAGCTCGGCCTCTTCCCTGTTCTCCCGTGCTTGTCTCAGCGGGACAAAGGAGCTGCAGCCGAACCCTTCCTCCCACACGGCGCTCTGGAGAAAACCCTCACTTTGGCTTAACACGGCCAAGACGCAGAGACCCTCTTACCTTCTCTTTCCTTTCGGGGGCCCTCTTACAAAACACCAATCCACGCTGATGGGCTGCCCCATYAGCTCCTGGCCGTTCAGCCCCTCCATGGCTGCCTGAGCCTCCTTATAGGTTTCGTACTCGACCAGAGTATATCCCTACGGGCGAGAGGGAGCAAGCCTACGTCAGATCCCGGGTAGAGGGGGAGCCCAGCGAGAGGCTGGACGTGTGAGGAATCCCTCTCCRAGCTCGTCTCGCTGTTCAGGCAGCATCGCGGCACCCCGCAGTAGGGCCAGGTAAAAGGAAATTGTATGTTTGTGTCCTGCACATCCCCTCCTACCTTCAGGTAGCCCGTTCGTCTGTCGAGGTTCAGGTGGATGTTTTTTATCTCGCCGTACTCCGCAAACTTGTCGTGAATGTCCTCTTCGGTGGCCTCCTCGTGAACCCCCGTGACGAAGAGAATCCAGCCCTCGACCGCTGCAGCGCGCCGGGAAAAGCAGCAATCGTTACACCGAACGCAGGGCGCACTCCCACCTCCGCGGCGGGAACACGGGGCACCTTGGGAAGGGGCCGCCCGCAAGAGGCTGCTGCCGGAGCGGCCAGGAATCCCTGGGTGCGTCGTGGCTAAGCACAACACAGAACGAGCCGCRCGCGGGCGGGAAAGGGGGCCGGAGTCCCAGAGACCAACCTCTCGGCTTAGCTCGAGACGAAGGCCGAAGGGGCAGGGAAAAGCTCGACTCTAGCAGGGTCTGAATCCTCACGTGGAGCCGAATAACGGCCCCAAGCTTCCCCGCCTCTGCTCCAGCTGCCAGACCCCACCGTTGCCCCGAACCGACTCGTCATGTCCCCSCTTTAAAGCGCCCGGGGTCAGGGCTCGGACAGGCTACTCACATCGCTGCGGGCCCGGCTCATCCCCATCTTGTTCCACGCTGTCGTAGTCCTCGCGCACCCTGGCCCTCGAGCCCTCCTCTGGATGCACAACAGAAGAGGAGGAAAGAGAGATGGGTGACCGCTGCTCTCTCAAGAGAGCGCAGCAGGACACAGACAACATTTTAGGGCTCCCCAAAAGCACAGAAACAGCCAGGTTTAACACCAAGTCCTCTGCACAGGCAGGACAAGGCCACCAGCCTGCACGCACGGCCCTGACAACTCCCCTCTCTTCTGCAGGGGGCAACAGCGAGGCCAGGCAGGTTTGGGTTGTGGTTCAGCAGAGCGATCCTGCTCCCAGGAGACACTACATTCCCGTACGGAGCTCCTGTCCTGATCCTACTCTCCAAACTGCCCTAACTGGGCTCTCAAACGTGAATGACTGACCCAGCACACCCAGCAGGAGGGATCAGCCTCCTGGAGACCTCGACCGAGCAACACCAGGGTGATCGTTCAGCTGAAATCAGGAAAACGAGGCCTGGGAGGGGAAGGGGCCAAGAATGCTGCAAAGCGGYGGCCAACACCGGGGTCCCGTGGGCAAGTGCCATCCGCCGGAGGGAGGGAAAGAGGGCAGAGCCGCATTGCCGCCGCTCACCTGAGCCGAAGCCTCGGCCCTTCCTCTTCTTGGCCTTCTCCTTCAGCTTGTGGATGCTTTCTGCAGATGAGAGGGGTGCGAGTGAGCAAAGTGAGCGCATTGGTACCAGGGCCAGGCCGGTCCCCAGGTCYGGGCTGGGCACTGACASGGGGRACGCGACCCRAACTGGGCCCCGCACCAGGCTGGGCCCCAGGTCCTGGTTGGGCACTGACAGGGGGGAACAGGACTTGAACTGGGGCCAG
>NW_028186872.1:8157-23947 GCF_003343005.1 Rhea americana
GCTGCCAGGCTGGTCCCCAGGTCCGGGCTGGGCGCTGACAGGGGTGACACGACCCGAACCGGGTCCCCCCAGGTCCGGTTTGGGCACTGGCCCCGCCGTGACAGGGCCCGACGGGGAGGGGACGGCGGCCCGAACCGGGACCCCCGAGCAGGCCCGAGGGGAGGAGGCAGCAGCCCGAGACTGGGCCGGGCCGGGCCGGGCCCAGGCGGCCGGTGGGAGCGGGCAGGCTCCCGCCACCCCCTCGCCCTCACCGTCGCCATCCTCGTCCATGGCGAAGTCCTCGCCGCCCGCCTCATGTAGGTCCAGCACGTCCGCCATCTTGCCGCGCTCCCCGCCGCCGCCGCCGCCGCGCTGCACGCCGGGAAGCGGGCCGGAAGCACTACCTGGAGCCGGGCCGGGAGGGGCCCCGCAGGGCGCCGCCATCTTGGGGAGGGCGCGCGGCTGCGGCGCCATCTTGGGGAGGTCGGCGTTCATCATCGGGCCGCGGGCGCCATGTTGGGAAGGGAGGCGGCGTGTTCCTCCCTCTCCCCCCTAGCCGGGCCCACTCGCCCCTGGGGTTGCCCCAAAGGCCCTGCTGGGGTTGCCCCAAAGGCCCTGGCCTCGGGCCACCTTCCCACCCGCCGCTTTCGAGGCCCTGGGACGGCTTCGGAGAAGCCTCAGGCGGGGACCCGGCTCCAGGGGGACGAAGCTTCGCAAGGCCGAGTTCCTTTTCCTCCTTGGGGAAGGACGGCAGCAGGAGCTCAGCCCTCCCGAGACCAATTAATGCACAAACTGCAGGAAAAAAGGGGGGGGGAACCCTCCTGTCCTGGGGCAGGGGGGAAACGTGCTGATACTGTTTGCTGTGCAGCTCCTACAACCCTGAGAAGGCACCAGAAGGGCAGAGCTGGTGGGACACGTAAGGGACCTGACGGGTGGGAAGGATGAGGTTAAAGAAAAAAAAAAAGAAAAAAAAAAGACTTTAAGAGTGTTAAGTCGTCTCAAGCTGTTGGCTCCCTCCAGCGGGGAAAGCCAAGGGAAGAGCTCAGGCAAGGCTGGCCGAGCCYCGTCGCTCCCCTTGGCCGGAGAAGCGCCTCTTGTGCAGAGGAAAATCAGCTTGCAGCAAAGCCCGGCCGCGGAGGCTGCTTCTGTCGCCAGCTGCTAAGGCCAGGCCTGCCTGGCTCCAGCCCCAGAGTAACAGGCCCTAAAGCACTTCCGCAAGCAGAAGGAAAGCTGGAATTAAAGGAGGACAAACACTGGTCCAGCAAGAAACAGCACGTTGCCTGTGCACACCTGGGGCGGAAGCTGTAAAGGCTTGTTTGTCCCCGTGCACGAGCTACTAGCTAGGAAAGATTCAAATAACAAATCARTGGCAGGATTTGCCATTTCTGCCTCTCAAGAAAAGAGAAACCACCACAGCTACCCCAAAATCTATTGCTTTATTGTATAAAATTATACATACAAAATGCAACGATGTACTGAATGTTATGACATACATGGAAAAAAGGCAGGGACGGCACGTGAAAGGTGATTTATCATTTTAGCTTTGGATTTAACTATACAGCACAAAGATGACAAGATTTTGGATGCTGAAGAAGTTAGGATATTAAAGCTGCTGCTGCCACAGGWCRGGCTGAAGGCCAGTCCCCCTGCCCRCTCCCTCAGGATTTGGGAAAACGACATTCTAGGGGTATAAAGTTGTAATTTGAATAGAGGAAACAGCTTTATATATTTGCTCCTATTGAATATAAAACTGCCCAGGGCCTGCCTAGGCTTAGTGTTGTTCTGACCCCCAAAAGAAGGGGAAAAGTGGTGACACTCACCTACTACACAGGCTTTGTGTAGGGGTACATTCAGATGACAGAGGCTTAGCTGTTTTTGTTCATTACTGAGGCAGCTGCAACATCTTAAAACAAGCTCGATGGCTTCAGCAGCTACTTGTCCCACCTTTCTCAAAGTAAAAAAACAAACAAACAAACAAACAAACAAAAAAAAACATAAAGCTTTCCTTGTCCCTAGGGCAGGGGCGTTATCACCTTCCAAGCGGATCAGCAGACAAGAGAAACAGTGTCAGTTTTGCCAACACACAACTAAGGGTATATCAGGTTTTCACTGTACCTTCCCCTCCTGCCAGGATGTCCYATTTTACAGACCTGGGCTTTGACAGTGGAAACAACATAATCCTCCTAGATTTCTTTCAGAGCAGCTGCTGGCAGTAGTAAGGCATCTGAAACAGCTTGTGTACAATTCAGTGCTGCAGGACAGAGGAGAGTTAAGGAGACGGGCTTTGCTAAAACCATTAAGATCCCTACATGCAAAACACTAGTAAGCAATGCAAATAGCAGTGTGTGCAACTTCGGCTGTACTGAGAGTCCTAACACGTAGGGCACAAACTTTGTTCAGGAAGACTTCCTCCGCCCCAACGAGGTCTCTATGGGGAGATTTTGATTGTTAAGGTGCTGCTACATACATTTAAGTAAAGAATTTTCTAATCGAGAGGGCCTTGTACCACAACCCAAAAGCCAGTATTAATTCAGACAGCGGGGTGTCTGAAAACAATTCTCGATCCAAACTCCCTGCTGCACCCAGCTGTACTCAGGGACAAGGGGGTGTACAAGGTTTCCTGAATAAGCATCAGGATTCTTGCAGCAAGACTGCAYCAGTTCTGGCCCATCAACCTCTACAACAATAAATGACCCTTTTCAACTTGCAAAATTCAAGTGGACCCTGACAATTCCAGATCAGCCAAGAACTGGATGTCTCAGAACTTTCTGTTGTGTCACGTTTTCCATCTCATGTTGCTAGAGACATGAGAAGYAGCTAGGGTAAGATGAGAAATCCTGGTCTGTAATGCAGGGAAAAACACTGATACAAGTCAAAGCAACTTGAAAGCCTGGAGATGCACGGTTGGGTGCCAATCCTGCTTACACCATCTGCTCAAAAAGTGAAGTTTCTCAAGAGTTTCCCTATTTGCAAGATCAGGCTGTCAGATAAATCACCATTTCACATGACGTGTTGTAACACAATACGCAGGTGTGGAAGTGCTAATAGAAAGATGTTAGACTCCACACTATTTCTAGATCAGGTGATTAAATCCAAATACAAGGTCTAGATATTACCAACCTGTTAAAAAAAAAAAAAAACTCCACACCATTTACAATCACATTTATAAACGCATTAAACATTAATACTGTTGTGTAAAAAGGCTGCATATAAAAAAATATATAAAAACAAAATAGGTTTGTTAGGACAAGAATACAAAACTAGAATACCTACAGATAATGCATTTTTTTTGATCTTAATTTCAAAAAAAGACTATTGCTTGAATATCCACGTGCCTCTAAGTTCACACATACTCTGTAAGAGGCTGCTTCAGAGAAAGGAGAGGGTTGAGGGGTGGATGTCTATGGAAATAGCGAAAGCTACCCGTCAGATTCCCAAAGGTTTTGTACCTCTAGCCCAAGTATAGTCACTGGGGTGGGGGTGGAGGGGGAAGGCAGGGGAAAGGCCCAAAGAAACCTCAAAGCTGAATAGTGTGTTGAAGAAAGAAGTCTGTCTTCAATTTATAGTCCCACTGAGACATTGCTGGCTCTTCTGGGCTATACGTTAGGAAAGTAGGAAGCGATACAAGAATTACCTTGAACAAATCACTACTTCCTTGGACTGTGAATTTGAGCTACAGGGACACAAGCGTCAGGAAGGGTATTTTTTAATCTAAGCATCATACAGATTTAGTATTGATACRTATACTAAGAGCAGGGAACTATTCATTTAAAAAAAATAGTGCATATAGAGATTCTCAACTCAGCAGTGTTTTGTTCCAACACCACTACTGAAAAGAATGGAGCAAGCTCCAAAGCAGGGAGCCTCCAGCCCCAAGAGAAGCAAMACTCTTGTGGAACACTTTCCCTCCCACTCTGCAATTTGAGGCTATACTATATAGACACTATTGGCCAGAGGCACCAAACCTTTAGCCCACACCTTCATTTTGTACAGCCTAGCGATTCCCTTCCTCCCACACCAAGTTCTCGCAGGTTAACATTAAGGTGTGCTCTGTGTGATCTGCTGAAGATATCTGCAGAGCTACTCAGCTCTCTGCTAAGCAGCAGCTCTCCGATCCACCAGTAATCCTAAAAATCATCCCTGCCAACTATTTCTTGGGAGCTAGGCTGTGGAGAGCGCTGCGCGCTGTTAATTAGGCACAGCCCCTCTTGGCACAAGGGTCAGACTCCTTTACTCTGGCTGGTAGAAGCACAGCACAGTTCAGGCCAAGCACTATCTGAGCTTTTGCTGCTGGGGCTGGGTAGATCCTCTGTTTTGATTCAAAGGATTAAACACAGATCTGGTTAACAAAGACTTTATAGAAAGGCTCTTCAGGGAGAGTGGCTGCACAGCTCCCCCCTATTATTGCTGGCTAAGTCTGGAATTCTGGCAAGGCTTTTTAAATCTTCCTTGAAAAGGCCAAGTCCGACGTACGGTTTGGAAGCTACCCTGGAGAGAACAACGTGTCCATCTCTTATTTCTCACAAGATTTTCAAAAATCCTCATCTCCCCAGGCTAGTGGGAGAAGCCAAACAACTCCAAGGCTTGATTTCTAGCTGAGTAAACTGGCCACTCCATACCATCATCAACTGCTAGCATTTGGGACAGCCCTTTAGCATCTCCAGCCTCCTAGACTGGGTGAAACACCGTTAGGAACCCAAAGAGGATTGAGAAAGAGCATAGCAGGAGGCTGTCTGGTGCAGACTGATTAACTGCTAAATCCAATCTCTTAAGTACCACAGGATTTTTGTAGTTTGCTAGTAGGTGCGTTATTTACTTTGGAAATGAACTATAGCCTACCCTACAAGTGAAAGACCAGAGCAGGAACAGATCCAGACACCTGACAGTTGTAGGGGTAACTCTGAATCCTGCCTGAGCTTAGAACTGGAATTCTGTAGAGCAATCTGCAGACTTAAGTCTGACCAAACCAAAATCCCAATTTTAAATCCCTTTTATGTGCTTTGGAGTATTCCCCAATGCAGCTTACATTGYAGAGTTAAAAAGAATGCTTTTATTATTATTACTGT
This sequence comes from Rhea americana, assembly GCF_003343005.1. Classification (NCBI taxonomy): domain Eukaryota; kingdom Metazoa; phylum Chordata; class Aves; order Rheiformes; family Rheidae; genus Rhea; species Rhea americana. The sequence continues at coordinate 13,203 of NW_028186872.1, forward strand.
GCTCATCAAGAAGGAGTTTTGACAGAACCCCTTCTACTACAGAAGCAGAATAAAAAAGCAGGTCTGCACAACATGCATCAGCTCCAAAGAACAGAAGCTTCTTGAAGAAGTGCTACATTTCCACATAATACTGCCAATTACATAGTACCCATGTATACTGRAGGTCTTTAGTGTTAATACTAAAAGGCTGCATTTTTTAAATGCACTCTTTAAAGTGACAGAAGGAATTCTCTAGCAGATAGGAAGGAGAGGAGTAGATCTAAAAGCAAGTTTAAAAAGAAGTATAAAAATCTGTACAGGCAATTAAAAAAAAAATCTCTAAAATGTGCAAATGGGCCACAATTCTGGAAGAGGCATTACATGCGTTAAGTGACATGGGACAGATCCCATCAGTGTAGAGGTGTTAGTAGGCCTGGGGGAGTGGAATGACTTGCATACAAGAGTCTAGCAGTTGGAGGAGTGCATGCTCCCCAGCTGGCCAGCTGCCAGCATCAGGATGTCTTTCTTCTCCTTATGGAAACGCAGCTCCTTCCCAGCCAGGCGGGCTTCATCCAGCTCTCTCTCCGTTGAAGCCAGCTCTCTGGAAAGGGCCCCTGGGCTATTCTGCTCCCTGTTCACCCAGTCCATGGCCATCTGGTTCCTTATGTCATCATCCAGAGCGCGATGGGAGTAGTGAGCCAGCACTTCCTGGTAGTAATGGACATACGCAGGGGAGCTTAGGAAAGACAAGTCACTAAATGGGACACGCATTATTTAGTAGCATCTGGCTTCCTTACCAGCTAAGGAGCTTAAGGATGGACTTGTGCATCCTAGTGCACCTAGAGTACAACTGCAAAAGCACAGCTCGAGAGAGACACCCACAGCCCAAACTCACCTGCCGTGAGCACTGCCTCTCTCGCATGGCTTTGAGGCTGCCATTCCAGTGCAACAACTGGAAGACTGTCATCAGCTCCTGCAATGGCAAGAGACAGTCAGACTGTGGGGACACAGATTTTGAACAACAATAGCTTCTCAAGAATTCAGAAAAGGGTACCAGAGTTGCACACATGCACTAGCATACACGAGAGGTCATTTCAGAAGAGGCTGTAGCATTATGAGGAACAAAAGGGCGAGATAGTTTCAGGCTACTGGAACATAGGGTTAAAAAGGACCTTGTACCACCACACCCAGCCCTCTGTAATTCCAAGGATCACACACTTGGAAATGYATATGTATATACATATACATATATATAACTTCAGGAGTCCATAAACAAACCACTTCCAGCATTAGCCAACTAAGATTTATATTAAAAAGACGAGAAGCCACAGAAGGGAGACTGCAGGCATCATCAACGTCCTGGGAGCCCGGAAGCAAGGGCAAAGCCTGGCTCAGGCCACTGGACAAAATCCCTCTACCACATGAAAGGATTATCGAGGAGACAAAGATGCCGATGCTTCATTTTGCCCCAAGAACTTAGGATTCTGCATGCAAGACTCCCTCTGTCGTCTGCAACCTCAAAGCTAAATCAGCAGTCAGAACGGGTGACAATCCAATGTTTTGCAAACAAACATCTCTCTCTCTCTCTCTCTCTCTCTCTCTCTCTCTCTCTCTCTCTCACACACACACACACACACACACACACACACACACACACGGCCACATGAATCCTGCTTCATAAACTCACAGCAACTAGTTAGGCTTTCTAAAATACAAACACTGCCTAAGGAATATACATAACAGAGTCGCCCTGTGTAAACAGGACCATTAATATAAACACTTCTGTCTTCCGCCTACCAAGTATTTCCATTCAAGGGAAACGAGCCAGGCAAGAAGTCAGCTTCAGGAAAAGTTTGCCTACAGCAAAGAACCCCAAATACAGCAACGCAACAAACTTAAGGTGCCTACTTTAAGAAGCAGCCAAGCTTTGCTTCAGTATCCAGAGTACAGTGTTGTGGGTCTATTTCTCCTATTTTAAAAATCCAGTTCCTCAACAGATCAGTTTGTGCAATCAYAGGCAACTCATCTGCAAAATACTCAGTTGAAGTTACTTTTGAAGTCCATGTTTAATTTAAAAGGCTCCATGAATCTCAAAACACATTGATAACAATGTGTCTGTACGTGCTGGGACAGACATCCCACTTGACAACAAGGACAGAGCTCAAAAGTTAYCAAGTTAAATGTAGACTTCAGAGTGCTCTGAGCAGTCTTATTTACATGGGTGCCCTGGTCCCAGGTAAATATGGAGTGACCCATAGGAGCAATTTCCTCACAAAGGCTGGAATAAAGCCCAGAAAAATCTCTGTTCTCAGTCATCTGTTCTGCACTAACTCCTTCTGCTCCATTAACCAAAACTGATAAGTGTTATAACAGTTTCCCTCAGCAGTTTGTACTTTTCGTTTCACAGATGTTTTGTCATAACGAGAGACAGACTGAGCATATTTCAATAGGATAGGAAGACTGCTCAGATACCGCTGTGGTTTGAGRGCATGTCGCTACAGATCTAATCAAGACTCTTCATTTTGCAATCAAGATATCTTTGGATTAAAGATCTTCACCAGCTTTCCTAAGGAAAGCAAAATCTTCCTAATTCTGTAGGGTCAGGGTGAAAAACACAAATGAAACAGCTCACTCGAAAYCCTGAGTCAGGATAAGGGCTACAGTCCTGAAGCACCAACACCAATCCACTACCCCAAATTATCTATAATAGTACAACACTGGAAACACCAGTCATAACACTGAGCCACGTGAGTATTAAGAAGCATTTACAGAGAGAAGTCCAACGCAAAATATAGGGGTTAGTATAACAGCACTTGAAAATGTCACAAATCCTGAGCTGTATTCTAAGGAGAAAGTCCCATCTAGGATTGGGCATATGCAATATGAAGGCAATACCATACGTATGTACATGTATATACACATATATTACATCAAACATCCCTTGAACCATAATATTAATAAAGGTACAAGCAGTACCTGGAACTCCAGCATTGACTTTCCCTTGTTGGATTCCAGCATGAAGCGGAATGCACCAATTCCTGTGTTGGGATTATCAGCTTCCTCTCGATTACCCTGTAAGAGATTTCATACAAGAGCTGCAATTTCCGAGCAAGGGCAGCCCATCCATTAGAGCAGTAAAAATAATGCAATGCTTCCCTCACTAGAAACTTTAGTTTCTGGAAAACATTTGATTTAAGCAAAGCCAATCAAAGTATGTAATCCAATCACAGTAGAGACAAATGATTTAACATCTCAGTCTTACTATCCTGTCCTGTCTGAGCTGAAGGACAGCACATTCACCCTTGAAAAAGGAAGTGTTTAGGACCACGTAGGAGAAGAGGCAGGAGAACAAGAGTTAGAGCAATAGTTGAAGTTTTAACACTCAGAAATCACTGAAAAAAATTTATAAAGATTTCTAGATATAAAAGAAAGCTTTTCCTCCCACATTTTGGATTTTTCCCACAGTCAATCTGTCCCAATTGCAGCCATCTAGGCATTTTAAAGCCTTACGTTGAAAGATGCCAAGGCCTCTGAAACACTCTTCTCAATGAACTCATCTGTGATCCTCCGAGAGGGATGCTCGTTAAAAACTGAGTTCATTAGCGCAATCTTTGCAGCACTCCTTCGGGCTTCAGCTTTAGTTGGACAGAACTGAGGAGAGACACGCACCGTCAAGACAGAAAGGCAGCAGGAGGACTGAGATCAATTAGGCCCGACACACCAAACTTCCCCCAGACACACCAAATAGCTATTAGGTGGCAGTGTTGTGTAGTGTTGGAGAGCTGTGCTCCCCGACATCCTGAAATCATTAGGAGCTAGTTTTAAACCACAGCTATCCCAATCATGCTAAACACAAAAATTAAACAAGCAGCTGAACTCAGCACATAGTATTTGGATCAGGAAATGCCACCAATCAGATCGTCAACAAAACTAATTTGCTTCAAACCAAAATGTAACCAAATTACTCTGAACACAGGGACTGCTCTTCAGGATGAGTAGACCATTTAGCTGCTACAACTGTTTCTTTTGGAAACATTCTTCAAACCAAGACTAGAGAGTAACTGCCCAAAGCCACTACAGCAAAGGAATCTGAAACGCAGTCAGGATCCTTTGTGATTTTTGGACCTAAATCTTTTGGGTGAGGTATTTGGGTTGGACATTTTCMTTTTAACAGAAAAGGGGCAGAAACTATTGATCAAATGTTACAATTTGATTTCTAGATTCTTTTGGCAGCTTGAGGAGATGTTCTGGGTCAGATCCAGRGCCCTAGCAAGGAACTCTTACTCCACTAAATTGCCCAAACTTCATCCTRTAAATATACCAAACTGCTCAATCCTGTGAAGGATAGCTAGGTATTAAAAACAGTCAGTCCAACATTTAACAGTCTTCCTTGATACCATGGATCTTATCTCAGCACCCTCACACTGCCAGGGTCCAAATCAAGCACCTATAGGGAACACAGTACATACAGCAAGGTAACATTTACAGCCAAACTTTCTAGGATTGGAGTAGGGTAGAGTTTTGTAGGGGCAATTATGGACATTTATTAGCCAGTTTGAAATTACAGTCAGAGCCATGTCCTTCTCAAACCTCAACTTAGCAAAAAATGTTTACACTGTGTGCACCACAGGAAGACATCTGAGTACTCATTCTGATGGGAAAGGGAATTGTAAGGGCACCCAAGTCAGACTGCTTTAGAGAACATGCTACTTAGCGGAGACGGTCTCTAACCGAGTGATCCTACCTGGAAACTGCCAAAGCAGCTCCCTCCCGGTAAGGTGACATAGCAGACATAAGGGGGACTGTTGGATGGGACCATCTCGTACACCACAAGGGCTCCATTTTTCAGATCAGCTCCACGTGACTGCTTCATCTGCCAGAACTCCTGAAGGGCTTCCACAACATTCACTGGGAAGACAAAAATAGAACAGAAATAAGGTTAAAAAAAAATAAATAATTTTTTTTAAAAAAGGCCTGGGAGGCTGGTTTCCCAATGTATCACCCACAAGGAGCAGCCACATCCAGAAATAGAATGGCATGAATGTTAGTGCACTCCAACCTACACAAGCAGGGCCTTGCCCAGGGAGCTCAACTATGTCCGGTGTTAAGAACCGTCAGCTTCAAGGGAAGCTGTAGGTGCACAATGTCAACCTAAACACATTCCTCACAGTAACAAGGATGTAAAGAGAACCAGTGAGTTATACAACACAGCTTCGTACACAAAAGCTCTTTTCATTCCAGCAAATTCAGGGAAAAGCATTTACACGAGTACTTGAAAAAAGGTGCAATTTAGCAGGGGAGCAAGGCATTTTTTTTTTCCAAAAGGGCTATTAACAGGCTCAGCATGTTTACTCACCTGTCTCATGTGATTCTCAATATTGACATTCTTCTTACATTTATGATGAGAAAGATACTGCAAGTATAAAGGCCAATCACTAAAATAAAATCAGCTGACTTGTCTGGATAGCCCCTGTGAYGCCTGCATCCTTACTGCCACCGTAAGGGCAGAAACCACCTGCCCTTACACCAAACATCAAATACCTGAAATAGCTCAAAACAGTACAATGGAGATGAAAAAAAGTGACCTAAGGCAGAAGGCTAGCCAGCTGAGGCCTTCAGACACAACTCCACTGTAATTTGGGTGGAAGTGTTTTAACTGCAACATAATGACTGTAGAATAGCACAGAGGAGATGGAAATGGAAATAGCTAATAGGAGAATTGTGTCAGCATCACTCAAAATGGAAGGATGTGTAACCACATATAGCCCTGAATCCCTATAGCCATGAATCATATTTAGATGGCTAAAAATCAGAATTTAGTCTGATTTTTTCACCCCTATTAGGGAACCAAAGCCTAAAACATCAACGTTCTTTGACTTTAATAATCACAGTCCTTTCAAAGGAAATCACTTTTACGCAAGCATCAGACTATTCCAGAGCACTGAATTTGCTATCTGCGGTGCAAGCATACATCAGCTCTAATGACCCAGCACCGCTGAGAAGACAGCTATTCCACACCATATGTAGCCAATCAACGCAGACAGCCTTCAGGACAGTTTGTAGCCCAAATCCATGAGATTATATTGTTGTTACTTGAATAAGCATGTAAGAACTGCAAGTGTTAGTTGTAACACTAAGCCAGCTGTCCTGTAACTCTCAGCTTCGGATACTGAATGTTTTGAGAATGATTTTCCTTTGAGTTGTTCCAAGTTTACCTGCTCTTTACTTTGTCAAGGTTTGGGCAAGAGAAATGAATCTCACAGCTTCTGGTACTCCAAGTCCCACCAGATTTGTCCTAAGCTGCTTTTTATGCTGAAGAATTTGACATGTAGCTGTAGGAAAAGCCTACCCTTGACTCTTTTTCAGTACTCRTCTCCAACCCTTTCCCATCTCAGCAGTCACTTTGAAGTAAGGCAACCTGCAAAATAGATTAGGGCAACTCCTTGCTAATGCAGGAACATCTGTTAAAATGTCTCCACCCCAGCAATTACTTGCTTTTAAACTTACTTTTTAAACAAAACAAAAAGCAAGTATAAAAAAAAAACACCAAGTAAGTTCTCCTGCAAGGAGCTGCAAGAGAATTCATGCAGTGCAGATAACAGCAAGGCAGACTCACAAGCAAGATGTGGCTCCTGTTTTCAAAGTCTCCCAAGGTAAGATAAACAAGGAGGTCACTTCGAGGACACATACACATGCAAGATGCTAAGTCCATCATAAGCCGCCCTGCTTAGCTTCTTGGTTGCCCACACAGTGCTGTAATGCTTTAGGTCTCCAGCCAGGCAGTTTTCAGGAAGATAACTAGCTTGAACTTACTGCCTCTTATTTGTTCCAATCACTCTCCATAAAAAGAAGCAAGGCTTCAAGTCACTAGTGCAGGAGTCCCTTACTCAGTGTTTCACTCCTGTTTCAAATGCAGTCTTTTCAAGGCATTTGTTAATGAAGCAGTCACTTTGAATTATTTTCAAGCTTAGTTTCTTTTATTAAACATGCAACACAGGGGCAGTTTTCTACTGAAGGCTGACAAAAAGCCATATAAACAATACACAGTTCTTTGCCAGGTCTACAGTGCACCCATACGCACACAGAATTCACACACAGGCAGGCAAATTTCTCTATTGACAGTATAACTCATGCACATAATCCCCAACAGGGGATTTGGAGACAATGCTTGATTCAATAACAGCTTCAGAGACCATTTGGCACAGGGCAACAGAGACTCTGCAGCAACGACCACACACCAATAACTACAGAGAAAGTTGAGCTGTATCAGGCAATGCAAATTCTCATGACAAACTCAATTATTCTGAAAATTCAGAAAAATTACAGCTTAGCTTAACTAAATTAAGCCTGAGAAGCTGGTGTTAAGAGAAGGTTAACAAGGAAATGCTGTGCAATGAGCACACACACAGAACTTGTGTTTTCAGTTCAAGATGAGAGTCCTTCTATGTTAGACGCTGGCTATTTGTAATGCAGGGTACTTTGTTAGCAACTAGTGCAATAGGTCAGACAGCTGAGACGTATCCAGAAGAGGTTTCTTCCACAGACAGCAATCATTGCTGCCAGCTGCCACAGGGAAGACAATTTAAGGAGATTAGAGAGTGAAATACCTAATTGAAACTCTACAAAACACTTGAGAACAATATGCTTTTATAAGGCTGAAGGGCAGACCGTGTTGCTACGAATAGAGACCAACCCATCTGCCCCATCCTCTTCAGCATAGCTCCATCTACAATACTATGCATGTCACATCCATATTGAGCAGGCAAACACTGGCTGAGCGCTTCTTGCAGCATGCTAAATACCACAGTGCCATTGTCCATAGCTATGTGAAAAGTGAAATCCTATTTTTAATTTGCTCTAGATCAATGATTTGCAAGTTTTAAGGAGCCTGGCTAAAAAGCCCTGCTTCTTTACCCCCATCTTCCCATCATCTTAGTGCCTTCTGTACCACCATCACAAAACAGCAATACTGAAGAAAGARGCAGGAGATGTGAAGTTTGTTTTCCCTTTTCAGAAAGCATCCCAAATTCTGTTACATCTCATGCTTGTGAGTGTAAGGGTTTCTAGAAAGCAGGGACACCTTCTGCACCTTGAAGAATTTCTCATCTGATAAGGAACATGAAATGCAGGCTAGACAGGATGCTGAGAGAAAGATGGATGGAGGGTTTGACAGCAAGAGGTGCAGGACAAGGGTTKTATCTTTGTGTCTTTCACAAGGATTTCCTTGTTTAACAGGAAATCCAACATTTAAATAAAGGTATTTTAATGCCTGTAAGTAGAACAAGTCTTTCAGCCAGCTCAAAACTGGAATTCTTACTATCAGCATAATCAATATCCTTTCTGTTTGTTTGCATTTATGAGGGCCACCAGTGGCAGCAACTGGAAAGGCTGATCTAGAAACAAGTTTGCAGCTCGCCTGCATGGGAGAGACCCTCAGATTTACAAAGCACTGCATAAGCCACATGCGGCTGCTCTTTCCAGAGGCTTAACCAGCTCCTCCTTAGATTTGCCACTCAAAGAAAGGGGATGAAGAGAAGTTTGGAGTCAGAGACACAAAGCAGAGCCTGCTTTGACAATCAGTCATATCTGTTTATTGCTTTGGAGCATAACCCCGTATCCCCGCATTGTGTATATGATAGCACATCTGACTTGCATATTAAACACGGAACAGTAAGTGATTCCACATGGTGTCGAATTACTCCTGAGCCAGAAGAGCAGCGGTTCCACTGCATTCAAGTCACACTGACTGCCAAGCATTTACCATTTGAAAGTGCACGACTGTGTCTATTGGACCTGTTGCCATAACCGGAAGTCGGGAACTCAAAATAGTTGCAAAGTGTCTCCTTTCGGGTGGGGTGGAAGATTCTTTCCATCACAGTGCCAGTAAAATATGTGTTTTAACCTTTTCTCTTGCTTCCGCACTTTTCTTCCAAGAGGACCAGATGGAACGTACAAGAAATCCAGATTTGAGCCTATTCTGCGGGGCTCTCACATGAATGGGCGCCTCTGAGGCGACACTGGGAGCCCCACAGAGATGGAGTGTGGTGCATCCCCACAACAGCATCCTCCAGCAYGCAGTCTGTAAAGCAGTGTTTTTAATAGGTAAGATGCAGCCATGCAAGTCATGGAGCAGAGGGGCTTCTTATGAACATCACTGCCACCAGGAATGCCAGTGATTGCCCAGCAAGAGCCCTATTAGCTGCTAGCTTCATTTAAAAGTGACCTTTTTTTCATCCTAGCATTACATAGCACATAAAGAAGTTATATACAGAGGACTAAATCACTAACATACAAGTAGAATCATCAATAAAAACACCCTTCACTTTCTCTTAGTTAACCATTATCACATGTTTACCTGTTACAGGTACTGTGTAAGTGCAAAACCTACTCAGCTTTAGACCATGAATTAAGGATTTGTCTCYCCACTCAAGCTCCTGTGCCTGTCTGTGGTCAAATATAGTTGCATACTCCTACCTTTTCTTCTCTCCTTAATGCCTACTCTTACAAAAGAAAAAAGAAAAGTCCAATTAGTTATCTGGAAACGATTGATATTTTGAAAACAGAAGTTTGCATTTAAGAGGACACACAGCTCTTTAAGAAAAACAGACCCATTAATGTTTCTCAAGCTTGACCTCTAAAACCACTAGACTCCTTAGGGAAAAAGCAGATYCAGAAGAACCACAGCCTCAGCCATTTTACTTTGAGGGTCACTTTACTCACGTCCTCATTTTTGGCACGAGCAGCCCCAGAGAGAGCAGACTGGAACAGGGATTCGCCTTGCCTCTCTACCCTCATCTTTAACACAGCCCAAAACAGGGCTGAGGTGGGTTATCAAAGCTCTCTGCACCCTTTCTGGAAGTCTGAGAGGAAGCTTCTCAGCTACTGTTCTCCCTCAACAGGCATCAAGACAGCAGCAGACATCTGAAAACTCTCTTAAGTGGCACAAAAATGCTTTGTACCAACATTCAACCTAATGACAATCACCACGAGTGTCTTGGCTACCCTTTTAGATCCCTCACACATAGCCCACGGACAAACTGAATATGCCTAGGATAGGGAACATCAGGATGCAGCTGTGGGAGAGACTCCTGACCCCCCTCCTGCAGCCAAAAGGGTGCTCAAAGCTCAGTGGGAGGAAGCAAGAGAAAGCAGGGCCCTTGCCCTGTGCTGCTCTAGGACCAACAAGGCTGCAATGAAAATTCAGTGCAATGCAATCTCCAAGTGCTTAACCAGGGAAGGAAGAAGGGCTGGAACAGGCCCACACCTGAAACACAGCTGCCTTATGTCGGAGAAGGGGGAAAAACAGCACGGAACAGGGAAAACAGGTTACAACAGGGATGAGGTGGGGGAAAGAGAGGAGGAAGAAGGGCTTGGTCAGGAGAACCCGGGGCACAAGGCTGCGAGGGAAACCTCGCAGATCCTACGGGATGGGAGAGGCCCGAGCTCCAGAGCAGGGCAAGGGCGGTGGAGGGGGGAGAAGGGACAGAGAAAAGCCGCCAGGCGCGGGAGGACAGACCCCCGCTGCCCGCGCTGACGAGGGGAAGGAATCAGGGAGAAGAGAGCTCGGCCTGCGGGGGGTGACACGGGGGAAAGCGGCGGCCCGGCTCGGGGAAGGCGCGTCCGGGCCGCCGCTCGCCGCTCCGAGGCGCGGCCGGCCGGTGCCCCCCGCCCAGCCGCCCCCTCCGCCCCGCTCACCGCGGCCGTAGCCCTGCGTGTGCTTGGCGAAGCTCCTCACCACCGCCTCCACGGCCTCCCGCAGCACGGCG
>NW_028186872.1:24265-31719 GCF_003343005.1 Rhea americana
GGCCCGCGCCCGCCAATCGGCGCGGAGATCACCTCAGGGAGGGGGCGGGACCTCGGGGGTAGGGAGCCAATGGCACCGCGGAGGCGCCGGCGGGGCGGGGCGGAGGGCGGGCGCGGGGAGGAGGGCGGTGTGAGAGGCAGCCCGCCAATCCCGCAGCACAGCAGCGGCGCGGTGGGCGGGGACGGCGAGGGGAGCCGCCCAATCAGAACTCGGCTGCTGGTGGACTCGGTGGGCGGGGGGAAAGTCTGTCCGTAGATTAACCAGGAGAGGCGCTGCGGGGCGGCGGGGCTTGGAGGAGATCTGTCCAATCACACCGCAGGACCGGTGATAATGACAGGGGAAAGAACGAATCGCATGTAAAACAGCGAGGCCGGGGCGGAGACTYATCCCCTCACATAACAACCTTGATTTTATTGGTCAGAAAGAGGGGCGGGGAATGAAAAAGTGACCAATAAAAGAGCTCTTCGCAGAGATAGAGGCGGAGACCTAGTAATTGCCCATTCGCAGCCTCTGTTTTGATAAAAAGGGGCGTGGCCTGACGCACCCAGCCGAGCGCCCGACTCGGGACCGTTTTCCCGCGGAGGATTGTGGGGAGGGAGCCGCGTGGAGGCTGCTGGGAGTGCGGCCAAGGGCAAGGCATGCTGGGAAGGGCCGCGGGGCCTGCGGCATGGCCGGGGGGACCGGCGCGGCGGTGGGAACCTCGCGGCCCTTCTCGTCCCAGCTCCAAACGCCGCCCTTTCTCCGCCAGCCTGTTGTCGGATGCCGGTGTTGCCGGCGGGCGGGGAGCGGCTCCTTGCTCCCCCCGGCCAGGGCTCGGCCTGTCCCACTGGACAGGGGGCACCAGGCGCGGCCTTGCCCGGAGGCGGCTGTGCAGAAGGGGAAAGAGCCGTGCGCCTGGTGCCCCCGGGGCAGCTCGGCTTCCTCCTCTCCTGCGGGAGCGGGGAGGGGGAGCGATCTGGGGGTCTCAGGGCTGGGGGTGTCCCCGGGTTTGGGGAGGTGCCCGGGTTTGGGTGGGCTAGAGGGGTTCCTAGGGCTTGGGGATCCCGAGAGGTCGCGGATCCCAGGGCTTGGGAGACCCCAAGGCGTGGGGGATCCCGAGGGATTGGGGCATCCTRGAACTCGGGAGAGGGATCCCGGAGCTCAGGTGGTCATAGGGTTTGGAGGAGGGGCACGGGGCCCGATGGCTCCCAGAGCTTGAGGGATCCCAAGATTTGCAGGGATCCCAGGGCTYGAGCACCCCCAGGGCTTGGGGAGGTCCCGGGTTTGGGGGGTGCCGGCGCCCGGGGCGCCGGGCCGCGCTGTGCCCCCGCCGGCCGCCAGGTGGCGCCGCGCCCTCCCCGCGCGCGTTCCGCGTGACCCGCGGCGGCTTCCGTCGCGCCGCCGGAAGTGGCTGCGGCGCTCGCTCCGTCGCGCCGCCCGCCGACGGGCCGGGGCTGCGGCCGGGGCCGGGGCCGGAGGGAGGGGGCGGCCGCGCCATGGAGACCTGGGTGCGCTTCAGCGCCCAGAGCCAGGCCAAGGAGCGCGTCTTCAGGTGCGGGGCGGGCGGCGGGGGGGCACGGGGCGGGCGGCGGCGGCGCGGGCCCCGGCGGGCGCCCGGCGCTCAGGCCGCGCCGTGTCTTGCAGGGCCGCTCAATACGCCTGTGCCCTGGCGGGCGACGCGCTGCGGAGGAACGGCGCAGGCGGCGGCGTCCTGGAGGGGCTGCGGCAGCTGGAGGCTCACCTCAGCCTGGGCCGCAAGCGTGAGTGGGGGCCTCCGCGGCGGGGCGGCCCCGGGGAGCCGCTGGCGCGTGGTGCGGGCGTCCCTTTCCTACCCCTTCCCGGTCTGATCCTGCCTCTGTCCCGCAGTGCTGCGCCTAGGCAACTCAGCCGAGGCGCTGGAGGCGGCCAAGCGAGCCATCCACCTCTCGGACATGGTGCTGCGCTTCTGCATCACCCTCGGCCACCTGAACAGGGCCATGTACTTCGCCTGCGACAACGTGCTCTGGGCCGGCAAGGCGGGCCTTGTCCCCAGCGTGGACCAGGAGAAGTGGAGCCAGAGGTCCTTCAGGTGAGGCGGCTTGCGCAAATGCCCGCCGGGGAGCTGGTGTCCCATCAGAGCTCAGCCCGGCCGCATGGGGCTGGGCGAGCCGTGAGCGTGCCCTGCCACAGAGAGACAGCACTCAGCCCGTTCCCCCTCTGTCTGCTTTTACCCAGCGTCCCAGTGCAGCCTTCGTTCCTCTCCCGCTGTGCTACAGAGGGCAGCAGGAGCTGGCAGGCACCTGGCCGATCGCAGCCCCTCGGCAGCAGAACCTGCRCTCTCGCTTCCGGACAGGGCCGGGGTTTTGGGGCGTATTTCTGCATGCAGCCYGTGGGAAGCGGGTGGAGGCTGCCGGTGCCACAGAGGTTGCCGYCGACACCCGTGTTTGCCCAGTCTGTCCACTCTGCGTCCCTTGCTCTTTCCTGTCTTTCAGGTATTATCTCTTTGCCCTCATCGTGAACCTGAGTCGGGATGCCTATGAGATCCGGATCCTGATGGAGCGTGAGGCGGGCGGGAAGCGGGCGAAAGGCGGCGAGAACGGGCGCTTGCTCCAGGCTGACAACGGCCTCCAGCAGCTGGGGCTGAGGCTGCAGGTTCAGCTCCGGCTTCTGGTCCATGTCCTTCGGAGCAACCCTCCCCTGCTGCTGGACGTGGTGAAAAATGCCTGTGACCTCTTCATCCCCTTGGACAAGCTGGGGCTGTACAAGACYGGCCCAGGCTTTGTGGGGCTCTGCGGCCTCACCTCCTCCATCCTCTCCATCCTCACCATCCTTCATCCCTGGCTCAAACTGAAGCCTTAGTTGTCCCTGGAGCCTGCCTCAGGGCTCCCTGGGTCGAAGCCGCTACAGGCAGATACTAGGAGACCCCAGGGGCGTTCCCGGGGCTGGGCCACAACGAAGCTGACAGTTTTGGTCCTGTTGTGCGTGGCTGCGCATTCRTGTCACACCTGGCTGCTTTCACCAAGGGTCAACCAGGCTCTGGAGATGGGAGGAAGGTGGAGGGAGTTCATGGCGTCGGGGCCCACAGGGACCTGCTCTAGCCACCTCGTCTCATTCCCTGCAGCGCCACTAAAGACTCGGCGGACCTAAATTCGGCTCCTCTTCCTGTAGAGCCCATCTAGCCCCAGTAGGGGTGAAATAATCTCCCTCTGTCTCCGGAGGATCTTTAAGCCTGGAGCCAGCCGGCAGGGAGCTTCTGCTGCTGCTGCCCACCCTGGGCCAGAGAAGGCCACTGGGGACACTGGGCACCTCTTCCAGACTGCTGCAGATGTCCCTGTTAGTGGCAGTTTTGCCACAGTGTGATAAATTGGGGAGGAAGTGGCTCAGTAGTCTRCTATGATTCTCTGTGATGATTTTTTCCTAGCCACTCTGCTCTGAGCTGGTGTCACTGCCTCACAAAATTCGATCTTTCCCAGGTGTCTGTGGCGCTGGATAACACTGCTTGTGTAGGTCTTGGGTTTGTCCCAGCTCTAACAAGAATTTCACTTAATCAGCAGCTCTGACCTTCTCCCTTTGTCTGCGGTTGTTTGTACGCAGGGGCGCTGTGTTCCTCCATCCGTCCCTGGGAGGGAGCGTGGAAGGGAAGGAGCAAGTACCTGTGCTTTTAACCAAGCAGTGGTGACAGACCTGGTGCCAGAGTTTGCACCTGGTTTTCTTTTCCCTGCTGCTCAGAACTGGGTTGCATTTGTGTCCACAAACTGAATCCGTCAGGGAAGGTATCTTGGGTTGCTGSCACACAGTCAGGGCGAGGTCCTCCCTACTCCCAGCCCCACAGAATTGGCCGGCAAAAGCTGCCACCCGTTCAGGCTGCTTCAGCGCAGCTGCTGGGGAAGGGCTCTGCTGAAAGCTCCGCTCGCACTCAGAGACTTTGATCCCTCCTGGAGAAGGCAGATTGAAGTTGCGAGGGCAGAAGGTGACCGTCTGGGCGGGTCTGTTCCCGACACGCTCCTGCTGCTCCCAGGCTTGGCTGCTAGCAGCCTCTTCACACTGTCAACACGGCRGTTTTAATGTTTTAGAGCAATATTTTAATCTTGGCGGTGGGAGGGTTGAAAGGTACAGCGGAGAGCTGTGAGGCCTCTCCTGCTCCTTGTTGGTCGTGTGTAAGTACTGTACTGTAAATAGGCACCTGCACTAATCACAGTGTGTGGCAGTTTGCAGAGCTAATTATTAAAGCCAAACTGCTGAGGCGTCTCTGTCTTCCTGTGCCTTAATGATCTCGTAGATGYGTCTGCCTGGGGACGCGTGTCCGCACCGGGGCAGCTGCTCTCCTCCTGGGCTGCTCCGGGCTGGCACAGGCCGCCGAGGCGAGGCGTATGCCCCCACGTGCTCCGGGCTTTGGGCCGAGCTCTCCATCCCCGCGCCGCCTCGGGCCGAGCTTGCGGCGCCCGGGAGCCTCCGGGAAGGGGTGGCTGCAGGTGCCACGCTCCCAGGCACAGGAATGTGGCTCCTCTCCCAGAGGGATCTGCGGACGCCGCTTGCKCAATCGGGTTTCAATCCAAAACCAGCGAACCCATCCCGCTGCTGGGGGTTGGGCTCGGCTGAGTTAAATCACGACCCGAGGCCAAGTGCGGGGAGGGCAAACGCTCCGGTTGCAGGTGCCGGGAAAAGCAGGGTGGCTCCGTGCGGAGTTAGTGGAGCGACGCGAGCGTGGAGATGCTGGGGAGTCTCTAGGGATCCAGCCCATGCCGGCGCCCAGAGGCAAASCAACGTCCGAGTAGTGCTGACAGATGCGCAGCGCTGCCTGGGGTGCTCCTGCTTCCCCCCCACCGTGCCCTGGCGCCCGGGTGGGCCCCCCCGACTGCTTGCAGGTGGTGTCCCACGCCTCGTCCTGGCCCCTCTGCCCCCATAACTTACCAAACGTTGCCCGTCAAACGGCAGCTCTCTCYGGATTTTAGCCAGGGCTCGTTTTTTCGTGCGCAAGGAGAGGGGCTTAGCAAAGCTGTCCGCCTTCCCGGCTGGTTTCCAGGCTTCGGCCGGCGTCTGCCCCTTCCCCAGCAGGGAAAGGGCTCGGCCACGGTCCTGCGGGATTTGGGGGGGGGGGGGCTGCTGGGCCTGAGACGTTTCCCCCACCACCGCTGCCGGGCTCGCGGCCGAGCTGAGCCCCGCCAAACTCGCGGCAGCCCGAGGGCTGCGTGGGGGAGGCAGGGTCCCGCCAGCGGCGACGGGGTCCCCGGGCAGGTCTGCGGCAGAAGCGGCCGATTCCCTCGGCTGCAAAAGCGACTGCAGGGTCCGGTGCCAGGAGCCAGCGTCCGCGGCAGCTCGCCCGGCCGTGGGGCCGCCCGGCTGCCCCCGCGTCCCCGCATCTGCCCACCCCACACCCGGGGCAGGCAGGAAAGCTGGGGCCRAGGGCCGGATCCTGCCGGTCAGCGGGACCCCAGGGCGCCGCGGCGGCTGGGGGACGCGGCTGCTCTCGCCGGACCCGACCGCACGCAAACCTCGCGGCGCTGCCGGAGCCGGGGAGGTTTCCTGCTCCGGCTGCGTTTTGCAGGCTTCCGATCTGTTTTCCTCCTCGTGTTTCCTGTTTCTTCCCCTCTGCTGCTAAAAYGCCAGGCTTTTCAGCCAAAAACCTCCCAACCGCGGAGGGACGAAGCTTCTCGGGCTTCCTGTCTGTGCAAAAACTCAAGTTCGGATCTGGGGAAAGAAAAAAACACAAGAAAAGGAAAGCGAAAGAAGCTAAATCCGATGTTTCACAGCTGTCTGCTGTGCCAGGATGCCCCAAACGCCTGGGCTGGGGGGGCACGGGGGGGCTCGGGGGCATTTTTGCTTGCTGGTCCCCAAGCCTCAGCTCTGGTCCCTAAAATCCTACAGGATCTGGTCCCTGGGCTCCCTGGGACTGGTCTCCCAAATCCCCCGGGATCCCCAAGTCCCTACGCGCGGAGTTACCCGTCCACGTCCCGCGGGGCCCCGTCGGCGCCGGCTCCCGCAGTATCGGCGATTCGGGGGCTGCTTTTTCTCCCCGCTCCTTGCGATTCTTTTTCAGTTGCGTGGGGGCGACCAGCGGTGCGGCCGCCGGCTGCCCCGCGCTGACCCCCCAGCTTCGTCGAAAGCGAGCGGTGCAACCACGAGCGCCGCTTCGCCCATCGGCGGGCCGTGGGGCCGGGCTCTGAGGGCGTCGTCCCGGTGGTGGAGGAGCCCATCGGTGCCCGTGGTTTGCCCAGGAGGTTTTCCTGGCTCTGGAAGACGCTGGGCTCCAGGACATACCTGGAGTGGCCGCCCGAGCCCAGCCACCAGCCCTTCTTCTGGATGTAGCTCCACAACCTGCTGGCAGTCCCGGGGATAGCAAGGCAGAGACGGCTGTGGCCACCACCACCGTGGCCACCACCACCATGGACACCATCACCATGGACACCGCCACTGTGGACACCACCACCGTGGATGACACCATGGACACCACCACCACGGACACCACCACCACGGACACCACCACCATGGACACCACAGCCGTGGGTGTCACCATTGTGGACACCACCAGCATGGACAACACCATGAACACTACCAGCATAGATGCCACCGCTGTGGGTAGCACCACTGTAGATGCTACCACTGTGGACACCACCACCATGGACACCACCACCATGGACACCACCACCATGGACACCACCACCATGGACACCACAGCCGTGGGTGTCACCATTGTGGACACCACCAGCATGGACAACACCATGAACACTACCAGCATAGATGCCACCGCTGTGGGTAGCACCACTGTAGATGCTGCATCTACAGTGGTGCTACCACTGTGGATGCCACCACCATGGACATCACCACCAGGGACACCATGAACATGGACAGTCCCACCACACAGCTTCAACCCCGAGTTCTCCCCCCAYGCGGAGGCACCTCCGGCCTCGCCGCGGTGGGACGCCTGCTCCCAGCCCGCTGCCTCGTTTTCCCGGGGAGCAGGAGGCTGCTGCACCGCCGCTTGCGCTGCCCCGCGCACCAAATTGGGGAATTATTGCAAAATTTGCTCGTTTTGCCTCCCACGAGCCCCCAGAGGACCTCGGCCATGGCATGGCCTCCACCGTGCGGCCTGTCGCTGCCTTTATTTGATAAAAGTGACCGTTTTCTAACCCGCCTCTGCTCCTTCGGCTCGGCAGCGGGACGGGGGCCCGGGTGGGACGGGGCCTCTCCGAGGTCCCCCCGGCATCTCCGGCCATCCGGGAGGTGGCAGTGTCACCCAGCAGATGTGTCCCATCCCCTGGCCGAGGGATTTTGCCACCTGGCCAGCGCCGGGCAGCGGCAAACGCCACCAGCCCACCGCAGGGTCACCCCAAATCCCCTCCGATCCCCGAGGCGATGCTTTAATCTGTCCCCCCCCCAGGCATCTGGGCGCTGCCCCTGGCATGGTGCGCTCCAGCATGGAGGCTTTTTTTTTGCCAGGAAAAGGGAAAAAGCCCATTCTGGAGGCGCTTGCCAGGGGCTTGGCGGCCCCAAAGGGC
>NW_028186872.1:34085-36277 GCF_003343005.1 Rhea americana
CAGGGTGGGGAGGGAAACCCGGGGCGGGGAGGGGAAACTGAGGCAGGGAGGGGAACCCGGGGCCGGGAGGGGAACCCGGGGCGGGGAGGGGAAACTGAGGCAGGGAGGGGGACCCGGGGCCGGGAGGGAACCCGGGGCGGGGAGGGGAAACTGAGGCAGGGAGGGGAAACTGAGGCAGGGAGGGGAACCCGGGATGGGGAGGGAACCCGAGGCAGGGAGGGGAAACCGAGGCAGGTAGCGGCGAGAGAGGCTTCGTGCAGATGGGACGGGATGCAACGGGCTGGGGGGCGGCCGGGGGTGTCCCCCGCCCCCCGCCCCGGTCCCTTCCTTCCGCCCCGGTCCCGGTGACGCCGGGTCCGTGCAGGCTGCTGGTGGGAGCCCCCTGGGACGGGCCGGCCGGCGACCGCCGCGGCGACGTCTACAAGTGCCTCGTGGGAGCCGCCAACGGCACGTGCGCCAAAGCCAACTTGGGTAAGGGCGCGGGGGGGGGGGGCTGGGGGGCGCGGGGGGCGCCGCCGCGGCGCTGACCCCCGCCGGCCCTCCCTCTCCCTCTCCCCTTTCCCCTGCCCCCTCTTGTGTCTCTCCGTCTCCGCGTCGCTCCGGCTTTTTTTCCCGCGCTCCGTCCCGGCGCCCGGCTGGAGGCGACGCAGCCCTGCAGCGCGTCCCCCTCCCCGCCAAAAACATGCATTTCGGCATGACCCTGCTGGAGGGCCGTGACGGCGGCTTCGTGGTGAGCGCTCGGGGGCATGGGCAAGGGAAACCGAGGCAGAAAATCCCCCCCACACCTTCCTCCTCCTCCTCCTCCTCCGAACGGGGCTTTTTCCCGCTTTCTCCGCAGGCCTGCGCCCCGCTCTGGTCCCAGGAGTGCGGCACCTCCGTCTTCAGCACCGGCGTCTGCACCCGGCTGGACGGCGACCTGCGGCCCGTGGAGACGTTGGCGCCCACGGCCCAGCGTGAGTTTGGGGGTGGGTGAGGGGGACGGCACAAGGGATGGACGGACRGAYGGACAGACRGACGGCGTCCCCACCGCCGCCGCCTCCGCAGGCTGCTCCACCTACATGGACATCGTCATCGTGCTGGACGGCTCCAACAGCATCTACCCCTGGTACGAGGTGCAGAACTTCCTCAGCAACGTCCTCAGCAAGTTCTTCATCGGGCCCGGCCAGATCCAGGTGAGCCGGCGTCCCCCAGCCCCGGACGGGGGGGGAAACCGAGGCAGCCGGGCTGCGCGGAGGCTGCGGGCGCTGAGCGCCCCGTCGCTCCGGCAGGTCGGGGTGCTGCAGTACGGGGAGCGCGCGGTGCACGAGTGGACGCTGGGCCAGTACCGCACGGCGCGGGAGGTGGTCGAGGCGGCCAGGAACCTGAGCCGGCAGGAGGGCCGCGAGACGCGCACCGCCTTCGCCGTCCGCCGCGCCTGGTAGGAGCCGCCGCGCCGGGTCTAGGGGGGGGGCACCCTGGCAGCACCGGCGGTGCCGTCACCGGCGTCCCGCGCCTCCCGGCAGCACCGAAGCCTTCAGCCCCGAGCGGGGCGGCCGGCGGGACGCCGCCAGGCTCATGATCGTGGTGACGGACGGCGAGTCGCACGACGGCGACGAGCTGCCCGCCGCCTTGGAGGAGTGCGACAAGCGCAACGTCACCCGCTACGCCATCGCGGTGAGCCGCCGGACGGACGGACGGATGGACGGACGGGCCGCCCCGGGCTCCCCGCGGCGGCCGGCTCACGTCCCGCTCCGTCCCCCGCGCCCCAGGTGCTGGGCCACTACCTCCGGCGGCAGCAGGACCCCGAGGACTTCATCCGCGAGATCAAGTCCATCGCCAGYGACCCCGACGAG
Source organism: Rhea americana (assembly GCF_003343005.1). Taxonomy (NCBI): domain Eukaryota; kingdom Metazoa; phylum Chordata; class Aves; order Rheiformes; family Rheidae; genus Rhea; species Rhea americana. Next base: position 35,918 of record NW_028186872.1, read on the forward strand.
AAGTATTTCTTCAACGTCACCGACGAGGCCGCCCTCAACGACATCGTGGACGCRCTGGGCGACCGCATCTTCAGCCTCGAAGGTGCCGCCCCGCGGGGGGCTCGGCGGCGGCGGCGGGGCCGGGCGGCCGCGGTGACGCCTCGCTCTCCGCTCCCCAGGGACCCGCGGCAACAACGCCAGCTCCTTCCAGCTGGAGATGTCCCAGATCGGCTTCTCCACCCACCTCCTGGAGGTGAGGAGACGGCGCCCGGCCGGCGCCGCGCTTTGCACCGGGGTGAAATCCGGCCCCGGTGCTGCCAGAGCCGCGGGAAGGGGAAGGCGGCCGCCGGCCTGGGGAGCCGGCGAGGCGTGGGGAGCCGC
>NW_028186873.1:0-17461 GCF_003343005.1 Rhea americana
GGGCCGTGGGGGGACTGGGCCACGTTGGGGGCAGGGGATGGGACCCAGGGACAGCGTGAGCCCGAGCGTCCCTTGGGGGTGGGACGCCGCGCCCCCACCCCCCTGGGAGAGGGTGTGCCGGAGGGGGGGGGCGCGAGGACCTCACTGCGGCCCCTGGCCCCAGGCAGCGAGACCTGCCGCGGGTTCGGCTACGTCACCTTCTGCCTGCCCGAGGACGCGCGGCGAGCCCTCGGGGAGGCCACCACCTTCGGCGGCCGCAGGCTCAGCGTGACCGTGGCCAGGCAGAAGCCGAGGGAAGGGCAGAACAAGAGGAAGCGGCAGCAGGAGGACGCGGCGGCGGCGGGTGAGCTGGGAACCGGCTGGAGACCCTGCAGGGGTCTAGGGCTTTGGGGCCTGGTGGGTGGCTGTCCCTCAAGGAGGGTTCAGGAGGCCCTCCGGGAGCAGCTGGGGGGGCAGGTGGTGCTGTGGGACGGGCAGGCAGCTCTCGGTCCGTTCCCAGGCGGCGCTGACCCCGAGTCGCTATCGTCTCTGCGTTCTAGGTACCCCTAAGGCCGCTCCTGCAGCGAAGCAGGAGCTCAGGAAGCCCAAAGGTGCCTCCAAGAAGGCCAGGCTGATCATCCGCAACCTCAGCTTCAAGGTACGGGGAGCTCTCGCCCCGTGTCCCGCCCTCGGCTCCGGTTTGGCTTTCACTGTGTGACCCCCAGCGGGCGGGGAGGGCGGCCCCCGCCCACCAAGCGTCCCCGCCTGGCGGTTTCTGTCTTCTAGCCTGGCACGGGTTGCGATTGAGGACCTGTAAGTGACCACTTGAGGGCTGTCCCTGGGACCACTGATCTGTCCCGTTCATAGGATGGTGACCGTGCGCTGAGGAGCAGGGAACGCAAGCGACATCCTTGCTTGCTTCTGGGGGACATGTCATGGGAGATGCTTCCGGCTGCCTCCTGCTCCCCCTCCCACCCCTTCCCTCACCAGGCTGCTCTTTGCTGTGTCTCCTCAGTGCTCTGAAGATGACCTGAAGTCTGTGTTCTCTCCTTTTGGCACCGTTCTGGAGGTGAACATCCCCAGGAAGCCAGGTGAGGCTGAGCTTCATTCCCCTGATGAAGCTCCTGCGGAGCATATCTTCTCCAGGGGCTGCAGAGGGGAGTGATGTGCAGGATCAGTCCCTGTGGGCCAGGCTCGGAGCTGCTGCTGATGTCTAGGTGGGCCCCAGCACCCGGACTATGCTGCCCAGCGCTGCCTCTGGCCCTCACTCCTGGTGGGGCCGGGTGTTTTGGTGCTGCATGCCTCTGCAGGAAATCATTCTCAGAGGTGGGCCAAGCTCTTCAGACCTTTTGGCCTGCTTTCTTGTCTTAGGTAGCGAGAGGTACTTTGGCAAGAAGTGCGAAAAACAAGGTGAACAAGATGGGTTTTGCTTGATGATGACCACTGCGCTTCAGTGGCTGAGCCATACGTAACAGCAGCAGCATTGTGTTTTCTCTATCTGCCTTAGTCCCCTACTTGCTGGGTCGGTTAAACGCGTCCTGCAGGACGCACAAGCCGAATTGGGCGCTCTGGGGAAAAAAAATGTTTTCTCCTGCTTTTCCAAAGCAGCTCCCCACCTGCAGAGGAGCCCTTCCATCCTGCGCTAGAAGGAGCAGCGGATTCAACCCCCCTCACCCTTGGGGCTTTCCAGTCTTTTATTCCATTTCCTTGATGCCTTTTTCTGAGTCAAAACAACCTTGTTCTTTCCCTTGTAGTAGCTGTTCTCATGCCAACCACCTGGGCCAGCCTCTGGTGGGCCTTCCCGGGCCTGCTTGGTGGGGCTGGGCTCTGCCTGGGTGCTCCGCACTGGTAGCCTGGCCCCGCCAAGCCTGACGGGGATCTCCTGGGCTGCGGTGCCCTCGTGGCAGCTCCTGGCGGGCTCTGAGCTCTTGTTCTCGCAGATGGGAAGATGCGGGGATTCGCCTTCGTGCAGTTCAGGAACATGCTGGAAGCAGCCAAGGCGCTCAAGGGGATGAACATGACGAAGATCAAAGGTCCGGGCCTGCCTGCTCCCCCTCCTCCTCGGGCGAGGCCTGCCCTGGGCTGCTGAACACGTCCCAGCACTCTCTGTGGCTGGCCTTGAAGGCCACCTGGGCACGGGGACGCTCGCAGCGGGCTCTGATGCCCCTTTTCGCCTCCCCAGAGCGGCTGGTAGCTGTGGACTGGGCCGTGGCCAAGGATAAGTACCGCGCGACGCAGGGCTCCCTGCCTTCCGGTGAGTGCCTGCCGCTGTCCAGCTGGGACCCAGGTGTCCCAGCCTGTTCTCCAAGTCCGGTTCTGGGCCCTGCCCTGTGCCCCATGCCGCCCTCCTCGTGGATTCCCAGAAACAGGGCAGCAGGGACTGCTGCCATCCTTGGGGCAGAGGCGGCGGTGTTGGGAATGATCTCTGCTTTTTCTTCCTTGTCTCCTGTCTTGGTCCACTCCACAGAGAACAAGGAGGAGAAATCTGGAGGGATCCAAGAGCAGGATCCAGAGAATGCTGGTGAAGAGGAGGAAGAAGAGGAAGAGGATGAGGAGGAGGAGGAAGAGGAAGCAGCTGGACAGAACAAGCCGTCCCTTTCCCAGGGGCAAGGCCGGTGAGTGAGGGGAGAGGGCTGTGCTGGCTGGGGACAGAGAGAAGTGAGAGCTGGGGCTCATCCTGGGGGGATCCATCTTGCTTTAGGACCTTGCCAGCACAGGCCTGGGGTGGCAGAATCCGCTGCTCGGCTCTGCCTGCCCCCATCCTCCCCGGAAAGTGTTTCCTTTACAGCCTCTGCCCCCCACGCTGCCAGAACTGGGGGTGTCTGTCCTCCCTGTGGGACTCCAGGTTGCGCCATGTCCCCAGCACAGGATTGGCAGGACTGGGATCGCCCCCTGCTTGGCCTCTATGTGGGGACTGGGGATACTTTGGGGCTGCTATGGGATTGGGGACTGTGTGGCTTAGGGCTCCCAGCTGGGCTGAATGGACTCACATGCTGCCTCGGCTGTTGCAGGGCTGGGAAGATGACAGTGACTGTGGAGAGCAGTGAGGAGGAAGAGCAGGAGGAGGAAGATGAGGAAGAAGAGGAAGAAGATGATGATGAAGCAGCCAGTGGGAGCAAGAATGACAGTGACCAGGAGGGCTTGGATGATGATGAGGAGGAGGAAGGTCTGTTCTGCCTTGGTAGATGAGACTGGGAGCAAGTGAGTGAGGGTTGGTGGTGAGCTGCTGTGGGCAGGGCACTGGGGTGCCCTTGTGCAGAGCCTGCACCAGTTAGGTACTGGGAGAGCTTTACCAGGGTACTGGGACTCCTGCAGCCCAGCTGCTGCCTTGCAGGGCGACGCAGCATCCCCACATGCGTTAAACTGTGCTGGATGCTTTCCAGGTCCAGAATCGGAGGCACCCAAGAAGAAGCGGAAGGGACAAAAGCCTCCCTCGGACGTGGGTGAAGGGAAGACTGTCTTTATTAGGTGGGTGCTGGGTATCGCCAGATGGGTGGAGAAGGTGAGGGTTAGTGCCGGTGTGTGGCTGGGTCTCGTGTTTCAGCTCCTGCCAGGGAAACCCTGTTGGGGGGCAGAACAGGAACACCCCATCCATGAGTTCTCAGCAAGGGCGGGCAGGACCCCCATCACCAGCAATGGTGGATGGGACTGGATCCTCTCCTGCTGGGTGTGTGTCAGAAATGTCTCCAGGATGACCCTAGGTGCCTAGAAACCCTGGCCCACCCTCCCTGCAGTGGTTTGGGACCCTCTGCCAGCACAGGTAGTCCATCTGTGGCGTGCAGGGCAGTTGTGTTTCCCCAGAAGCCCTCACCCAAGACTGACAGGGTGCCTGGGGATGGTCCTGGGGGATACGGCCTGGAGAGGCTCTGGGGCATGGTGGAGAGAAGAGCTGTGCACTCTGGCAGGCCGTGACGGTGTCTGGTTGCCCTGGTAGGAATCTGTCCTTTGATACAGAGGAGGAAGCCCTGGGGGAGATGCTGCAGCAGTTCGGAGACCTCAAGTACGTCCGCATTGTCCTGCACCCTGACACGGAGCACTCCAAAGGTAACCCTGCCTGGAGAGGAGGGGAGTCCCTGGGGCCACCTGTCCTGCTGCCAGAGCCCCTGCAAGGGGGCAAACAGCCGTGCCACCCTGGGAGAGAGCCGTGTTCCCTGTGAGTGGGTCCCCCAAGCCCTTGGGGGACCCCTGGGCTGCCATTCACCCCTCCTGCTGGAGGAGGGCTCTGGCTCCTCTGCTCCTGCAAGAGGTCACCAAGTGGTGGGGCCTCTGTCCGCAGGTTGTGCCTTTGCCCAGTTCCTGACGCAGGAAGCAGCCCAGAAATGCCTCCAGGCTGCCGAAGAGGACAGCGAGGTGAGCGGGGGTGGCAAGTAGTAGCACCGGGGGCATGGAGAAGAGCACCAGCCCCCCAGTTTCTTACCCAGGGAATCTCTGGGGTGCTGTGGGGAAGGGCTCAGCCCTGCTCTTTGGGGTTATTTCAGCCCCCTTTGCTGCATGCAGAAGGGGAGCAAGAGCTCCCCTGCTAAGGCTGCAAAGTCCTAATTGACCTTGTTCCTCCCTGCCCCCTTTCAGGATGGGGGACTGCGCCTGGATGGGCGGCTGCTCCGTATCGACCTGGCCGTGAGCCGCGAGGAGGCCCAGAAGCTCCGTGGGCAGAAGGCGAAGAAGCCCACGGGCACCCGCAACCTCTACCTGGCCCGCGAAGGCTGTGAGTACCTTCTCCTGCCACCACCGAGCTCCCTGCTGTCCCCTGAGGACAAAGGGCTTTGGAAAGCAGGAGCTGAGGCCTCGTCTGTGCCTCGGGCCCTGGTGCAGTGTCCCTGCTCCTTTGGGGAAGGCTGTGCCTCAGTTTCCCTCACTGGGGTGTGCCGAGAGGCTGGTCCCTCAGCGAGAGGGATGTTGTGGGACCTGCTCTTCGTGTCCAGGGCTTTGCAGGTAGTGCTGTGAGCAGGCTGTGGCCGGAGCAGGCTCACAGCAGCCAGCAGGGCAGGGCCCGCCTTGAGCTCGGCGGATCGCATCCCCCTCAAGGTGGTTCTCTCTGCTGAGGACGGGGTGACTGTGGCTCTTTTCCAACAGAGCAGCAGCACGTCCCAGGTCCACAGGGCTGCTGGGGGAGCAGGGTTGGCTCTTGGGAGCAGTCTCCAGCCCAGGGGATGTTGAGGTGCCCTTGACACCCCCATCTTGTCCCCCTGCAGTGATCCGAGCTGGGACAAAGGCTGCAGAGGGAGTGAGCGATGCAGATATGGCTAAGCGAGCACGGGTGAGTGTGTGCAGGTCCTGGGGAGGGAGGCAGACGTGGTGGCTGCTGTGTCAGTGTCCGACTTGAGAGGGAGGCAACACAGGCTGACGAGGTCAGGGACAGCCTGCCCCGGTAGGGGGGATGTCCCCAGTAACAATTTCCTGCTCCCAGTTTGAAGAACTCAAGTACCAGAAGCTGCGGGACCAGAACATCTTTGTGTCCCGCACGCGGCTCTGCGTGCACAACCTGCCCAAGGCCGTGGACAGCGCGCAGCTCCGGCGCCTGCTGCTGAAGGCTGCCGGCGGCGGCAAGAACGTGCACATCAAGGAGGTAGGTGTTGTCCCACACACCGCACGTGTCCCTGCCCTGTGCAGGGGTCGGTGCACAGCCCTGCTCCGGGCAGCTGCTGCCAGGCCACCGCAGCTGCGTCGTGGCTTTATTGTCCCAGCCCTGTGAGGCTGCCGGGATGAGCTGTGGGGCGGCGGTTGCTGCGGGCACAGTGGGGTGCAGGCAAGGTGGGTGTCGCTCAGTGAGGTGGGACTATGGGCCCCAGGCTGTGGGGGCGGTGGGGATCTAGTGGTGGGGTGCCGGGAGGAGGCCCGGTTGCAGCTTGGACAGCCCCTGCTGTGTCCCCAGTGCCGGGTGATGCGGGACCTGAAGGGGCAGGGGCAGTCGCTGGGCTATGCCTTCGTGGAGTTCGCGGAGCACGAGCAGGCCCTGGCCGCCCTGCGACACACCAACAACAACCCCCAGCTCTTCGGGCCCCAGAAGGTGAGTGCATCCCGCAGGAGCAGCAGGTTTGGAGCCTGGCTCTGGATCCCTCCGGCCCCCTCCAGCCTGAGGGATCCTCCCTGGGGTGTGCGAGAGGAGGCATCTCAGGGGCCTGGGTTTCCTTGGAGGAGCTGGGGTGCTGCAGTCTCCCCGTGATGTCCCGGCCTGGCAGAGCAGCGTGCAGTCTCCACCATTCCCCCCTCTCCTTGATGCTGGGACCCTTCAGGGTCTCCCCTCTTAGACGTACTGTGTGGGACCCTGCAGGGTTTCCTGTTACACATGCACCTACAGCAGGCGTGCGCCTCGGCCTGCCCTGCCGGGTCTCAAGGATGTACCTGTCACCTTCTGCACAGAAGATTTGCAGTAGAATTATACTCTTATCGGAATAGCAAACACTGCTGTGTGCACAGTGGTTGGACTGCTGTCATAGTTTAACTTCATTTCAATTCACCATGCTGACTAGAAAAACTTAGTCAAAAAAGACTGTAAAATGGAAGTCACCAGTGCCAGGTGAATTAATGCATTCCTTCTCCTGAGTGGTTCCCAGCCAAGGATCTGATCTAGAGCTTAGAAAAATCACTTGGGTATCATTCTCACAACCCCTTTTGCCTCCTAAAGCACCCTGTCAGGCAGCATGGGGTCCCCCTGTCATCCTGCACTCTGGGGTCTCCCTGTCACCTTCCCCTACCCTGTAGGGTGCTGGGGGTCTCCGCAATCACTGTCCCACACCACAGGGTCTCCCCTGTCCATCACCCCCTTGCTCTGCACAGCTCCATGGGGTCTCCCCCATTATCTTCCCACTTTGCAGAGAGCACGCGGTCTCCCCTCATCACCCCCCTGCGCTGTGGGTCACGGGGGGAGATTAGAGCCAGAGATGCTCCTGATGCTGGGGGGCTGGACCCTAGGAGCTCTGTGCAGGTCTCTTACCTCAGTTTTCCCCTGACCTGCCCGCACCCTCCTGCTCTGCGCTCTGCCCCCAGAGACCCATCGTGGAGTTCTCGCTGGAGGACCGCCGGAAGCTGAAGATGAAGGAGCAGCGAGCTCAGCGCAGCCTGGTAGGAGACGCTGCCGAGCACGGCCGTGCGTGGCGTGTCCCCTCGCCCCGTGCGTGCCTGGCCTCAGCCCCCTTCGGCCTGGCTCCTGTTGCCCCTGTCTGGCTGCTGTGGCCCTGCACGTGTCTGGTGCTGGTGTCCAGCACCATCAGAGATCTCCCTGGCCGTGGTGACCACCGTGTTGCAGGCGTACTCAGAGCCTAGAGGCCCTTGTGTGGCCACCAGCAGCAGGGCAGGGGCTACTGCTGCGCTGTCCTATGCTGGCCCGGGGGAGTGGTTCTCTGCCCCCTGCTTGCCTCAGTTTGGAGGGTCCCCTGTCTGTAGGGCCAACCCGCTGCCCTCAGCCAGACCGTGTTGTGCCAAAGGCTCCTGTCACTGACTCAGTGTTTGGCACAGCTCAAGCTGAAACCGAAGCCAGTGGAGAAGGGACCAGCTGCTGCTGGGACGTCTGAGCTGGAAGGACCACAGAAGAAGTACCAGGGGAAGAAGAAACACAGCTCGAAGGGGCCCAAGGGCTCCCAAGGTCCCGGGAAGCAAGCAGAGCCAGGACCTAAGGGCCAAAAGGGGCAGGAGAAGCCGCGGGGACAGGAGGCTGCCCCGGCCCCCCCGGGAGGCCTCCCCACGGTGCCCTGGGCTGGCTTCCGCACGGAGGCACAGGTAGAGCGGATGGAGCTGCCTGATGGCACCAAGCGGAGGAAGGTGCTGGTGATGCCATCACACCGCGGGCCCAAGATCAGGTGGGTGTGATGCCTCCATTTCGCACTCTGCATCACGGGGGTGGCTTCTCCCTTGCTTCCCGAGGGCTGTCCCGGGGGGTCCTCGGCAGCACGGCTGTGGCTGGGCTGCACCATCCGCTGTGGCTGCTGGAAGACTGTTCCCACAGCACTGTGCGGCACCCGTGGGTGTCTCAGCACGCCGTGGCAGAGGACCCACGCCTGTCCTTTCTCGTCTGCACAGGAAGCGTGACAAGGGGAAGGTGAAGCCAGTTCCCACCAAGCAGCCCAAGGGCAAAGCACAGCGGCGGAAGGAGAAGCGCAACGTGGCCCCCACGCAGGTAGGGACGGAGCAGGGGGCTCGCGTGCTCCCAGCCCCAGCTGCTTGCGGACAAGTCCCCCAGCTGTGGGGTGCAGCGGGGGTCATGGGTTCCCTCATTCCCTTGGCCTGGGCGGACCCAGCATGTGGTACTTCCCTTCCTTGGATCCTGAATCCCTACGGAGATCCTCTGTCCCAGCTCTGGTCCAGGCAGAGCAGAGCTGTGGGGCAAATCTGCGAGGCCTGGCGTGCTCTACCTCTGTACCTGCTTTGACCCACGTCACTGCGGCTCCAGAGCCCCCTTTTCCCTCTTGCACCCTCTGCCCAACCCCAGTGGTGCTCTGGGGCTCTGCCCCCCTCGATCCTGCGGGCAGCAGCAGGAGTGTGATGGAGGGCCCCGCGCGCTGCCCTCGTCCCCATGTCTCGCCCCCAGGCCGCCCCAAAGCGCCCAGCGGGCAGCAAGGCCGAGGCCCGTTTCAGCCAGCTCGTGGAGCAGTACAAGAGGAAGATCCTGGGCAGCTCCGACAGTGCCCCCACAGCCAAGAGGAGCAAGTGGTTTGAGAGCTGATCCTGCCCGGCACAGCGGGAGGGGGCCGTGTCCTCAGCACCTCACCCGGCGCAGCCGGGGGCCTGCGGCCCGTGGGGTCCGCGCCCTCGGCCTCTGCTCGGGCGCAGCTGGGGGATGCACACCGTGGGGCGAGCAGGATCTGTGCCCTTGGCACACAGTCTGCCCCTGGTGTGGGGCAAAGTGGACATTTCTTCTTCTTTTGATAACTTTTTGTATCTGCTTCCAAGAAACTTCCCCCTCAGTAATGGAAGAACTAGGCGTCTCCCCTTGTGCTGGGCTGGGGAAACGGAGGGGCAGCACCCTTGCACCTCACTGCACTCCCAGCTGAGTGCTAGGCAGGGGCAAAGGCCTTGAGCACCAACAGAGTTTCTGGGGGCTGCTCAGACCCCTCCTGGGCTGCCAAGACCGGTATCTGTGCCAAGACATGACCTGCACCCTAGCATCTCTGTCCTGCTTTGAGAAAAGGGCCAAGTTCTCCAGCTACTGCTTCCCTCCCTCCAGCATCCCTACGTCTGGCTGGTCACCCTCGCTCACCCGGGCTCTGTGGGTGCCCCCCTCCCTTCTCCTGCCCATCCTTGCACTAGGTTTTAGCCCTGGTGCAGGGGCCTCGCATCCTTGGGGACCCTGGGAGGGAATAGCCTCTTCCCCCGATGATGGAGGAGGCTGCAGCAGCCCTCAGCACCTGTCTCTGGGGCCCTGATGCCGCGTCACTGACAGAGGTTTTTACTGTAAAGGAATAGGAATATATTTTAATAAATAGCCTCTTGGAATGAGGATCCTGCTTAGCCCTGCTCTCCGCTGGCCGCCTGGGAGCTGCCCCAGACCTACTGCAGCCCTGGTAAGGGTGGGATGAGGCCAGTAGCATGGGGGCTGCCTGTGACACCTCCTTGGATCCCCTTCGGTGGGGATTCATGGGGCTGGGCTTGAGCCCGTCTTGCAGCGTGGTGGTGGAGGGTAGGTGCCAGCCCTACGGTCAAACCAGGCCCTGGGGCAGCAGCATCCCTCTGAGAGAGGGAGGATGGAGGTTGGAGGTGGAGGAGGGTCCTGTGTCCGTGCCCCCAGTGTCTGGGGCATGGCTACGACGCGTAGGTCAAGAAGGTCCCTATGGCTGTGGGCTCATAGCTGGGGGTGGGAGCCTGTGAGCGTGGGGGCTCCCCGTGCCCGTGGGCTCGGAGCCGGGAGGTCCGTGTGCCCGGGGAGGTAGAGCTGGGCGGTTGGTGCCCCAAGTGTCTGGGTCAGAGCTATGGGGGGGAAGGGTAGACCCCTGGGGGGGGGGGTCAATGCTCCCATTTCTGTGAGGCCAGGGGTCCCTGTACCCCGGGTGCCCATGGGCTCGGACCGGGGTGATCCCTCTGCCCTCGCTGCCCGTGCCACAGGCGCTCTGGGGATTGGAGTAGGGGGAGGTCGGTGCCTGCGGGGTCGGACCCGTGGGGGTCCCCGTGCACACCHCGTCGGGGGGGGGGGTCTCTGAGCCCCAAGCGCCTCGCTGTGCTGAGCCCTGGGCTTGGGGTCCCGGTGCCTAGCGCCCGAGGAGCTGGGATCCTCGTGCCCGCGGTGGTCCCAGTGCCCGAGGGATGTGGGTCCCCTCGCCCGGGGGCCGGCTCGGTGCCCGAGGGTCGGGAGTCCCTGTGCCCACGGCAACCCCTGGGCTCGGTGCCCGGTGCCCGTGCTGCTCGGCACACGGGCCGGCGGGGAGCCCCGGCGGCGGGGGGGGGCCGGGGCCCCCGGCTGCGGTCGGCCCAGGTGCCGCCGGGCTCCCCGGCCTGACTCAGCCGGCTCCCTCCTCCCGGGGGCCGGGGCTCCGGGCCAGGCCGGCCTCCCCTGGCGCCCGCCCCGGCGGCCGCCCGGCTCCGTGAGCGACGTGCTGCCCCGTGCGCACCGGCGTCGGGGTGGCTGGGGGGGGACCGACCCCGGCCCCCGCCGCGGTGCAGGGGGCGAGCCCTCGGCGTGGGGCGGCTGCGTGCCGCGGGGCTGGGGGGCGCACGGCGCCCCGCCGCCTCCCCGCAGGTCCCCTGCAGAGACCTGCGCCTTCGTGACACCCACCGGCCCCTCCGCAGCCGAGCCAGCCCGCGCGCAGCCCCCTGGGTCCCCCCGGGGGCACCCAGCCGCGGGTCGGCGCGGGGCCCAGCACCGTGCACCCAGCACCGGCGGCCCCAGGGCCACGGAGCCAGCCGGAGTCCCGGCCCGCGGGCAGGCGCTGCCGGCCAGACCCCAGCCAGCCGGCGGGCGATTTTCCAGGCGCGGAGCCCCACGCCGTGGGGCCGGGCCTGTCCAGCGGAAACTTTCCACCCGCTGGCTGATGTCAGGGGAAAAAACCTCCCCTCCGGCCCCGCCGGGGAGGACGAGTGGAGCCGCAGGCGGGGGGAGTCAGGGACCGGGACAGCGGAGCAGGGAGCAGTGCTGGGGAGCAGGGACAGTGGAGCCGGGCTCAGCGAGCAGGGACTGGGGACGGGGAGCAGGGACGAGGATCCAGGGATAAGAGCAGGAACTGGGGACCGGGGCTGGAGATGGGGCTAGGGACGAGGAACCAAGGACAAGGGACCAGGGACCGGACGGCAGAGCTGGGACCAGCGAGAGCAGGGCAGGGGCTGGGGGCAGGCGGTGCCCGGGGCCGGGGTGGGTTGGGGTCACACGTGTGGACACGTGCGAAGGTGCAAACACAGGCACGCACAGAGCTACGTGTGCGCGCGCACACGTGCACGCACGTGTGCACGGGCTCCCCGGGGAAGCACATCACCTTCCTGCTGCTCCTGGGGAGCACGTGGCTCCCTTCCCTGCCCCCCTCCCCATCCCCATCCCTGCCCCATCTGTGTCCTCCTCCCTGTCCCTCTCCCTGTCCCCATCTTTATTCCCATCCCTGCCCCCTCCCTGTCCCCCTCGCCATCTCCATCCCTGTCCCCATCCTTGTCCCATCCCTGTCCTCATCCTGTCCCTATCCCTGTCCCCATCCTGGTCCCATCCCTGCCCCATCCCTGTCCTCATCTCTGATCCTATCCCTGTCCCCATACTCGTCCTATCCCTGCCCCATCCCTGTCCCCAATCCCTGTCCCAGTCCTGGTCCCATCCCTGCCCCATCTCTATCCCCATCCCTGCCCCATCCCTGTCCCCAGTCTCTGTCCCTATCTCGGTCCCATCCCTGCCCCATCCTTCCCCCATTCCTGTCCCCATCCCTGCCCCATCTCTATCCCCATCCCTGTCCCCAGGCCCTGTCCCTATCTCGGTCCCATCCCTGCCCCATCCTTCCCCCATTCCTGTCCCCATCCTGGTCCCATCACTGTCCCCATCCCTGTCCCATCCCTGTCCCCATGCCCATCCCATCCCCACGGCAGCTGGAGCAGTCGGGGTCACTCCAGGCGACGGGCAGCAGCGGGTGTCTGGGCCCGAGCCGGGAAGTGGCGGCTCGTACAGCTCCGCGGAGCCGTGAGTCAGTGGGTCCCGGCGCCCCCTCCCCGCCGCGGCCCCGCTGCCCCCGGCCCGGCTCAGCGCGGCCGCCGCCGCTCCGCTGAGCGTTTCCTCCCTCCCTGCCCGGCTCGAGGCGCGTTCGGGCCGGCGGGTCCACGCCGGTGCCCGGCCGGGGTGCTCAGAGACCTGGGACGGGCTGCTGGGAAACTCGCTTTATTTTAAATTAACGTGGGAGAAATAAATACGAGGGTTGAATAATAACAACAATAATAACAATAGCAATAATAACAATAGCAATAAAATAGCAATAATAATAATAGCAATAACAATAGCAATAATAACAATAGCAATAACGACGGTAAAAAAGAGCCTGGAGTTTGTTCTCGGGCCGGGCCGAGGGCCGCCGGCGCTAGCAGCTCTGGAGGCCGTCGAGGTGGCGGGCGATGCCGTCGAGGCAGGCGCGGAGGCGCGCCAGGGCCAGCCCGGCGGCGGTGTAGGGCGAGACGGCGAGCACGTCGGCGAGGCTGGCGGGGCCGGCGGCGGCGGGGCCGGCGGCGCGGGGCAGGGCGCAGCCCAGGTGGGCGCCCAGGGCGGCCAGGAGGCTCCGCAGGTTCTCCATGTCGTTGGCGATCTGCGCCAGCGGCAGGCTGCCCGCCGGCAGCCCCGCCAGCACCCGCTGGAAGCCCTGCAGCCGCTCGTCCACGGCGGCCAGGCCCTCGGGCGCCCGCTCCCCGGGGATGAACTCCAGCCCGCTGATCTTCAGGTTCAGGGGGAAGAGCTGCGCCCACGGGCTGCCGTCAGGGCACGGCGCCCGCTCCCTGCCCCGGGCGCGGGGCCACCTCGGCGGACCCCAGGCCCTGGTGGGCGTCCCTCCATGGGGACCTCCCTGGGGCTCAGGACCACCCTGGCACACCCCACCTCCAGCCCTGGTTGCATGTCCCTCCATGGGGACCTCTCCGAGGTGCAGGGCCACCCCAGCACACCCCAACCCCAGCCCCAGGTGCATGTCCCTCCATGGGGACCTCTTCGGGGCTCAGGGCCACCCCAGCACACCCCAACCCCAGCCCCAGGTGCATGTCCCTCCATGGGGACATCCCAGGGTGCAGGACCACCCCAGCACACCCCAACCCCAGCCCCAGGTGCATGTCCCTCCATGGGGACCTCTCCAGGGCTCAGGGCCACCCCAGCACACCCCAACCCCAGCCCCAGGTGCATGTCCCTCCATGGGGACCTCTTCGGGGCTCAGGGCCACCCCAGCACACCCCAACCCCAGCCCCAGGTGCATGTCCCTCCATGGGGACATCCCAGGGTGCAGGGCCACCCCAGCACACCCCAACCCCAGCCCCAGGTGCATGTCCCTCCATGGGGACCTCTTCGGGGCTCAGGGCCACCCCAGCACACCCCAACCCCAGCCCCAGGTGCATGTCCCTCCATGGGGACCTCTTCGGGGCTCAGGGCCACCCCAGCACACCCCAAACCCAGCCCCGCGTGCATGTCCCTCCATGGGGACCTCCCTGGGGCTCAGGACCACCCTGGCGCACCCCAGTGAGTGTGCCTCCCTGGGACCCCTGTAAGGTGCAGGGCCTTGCTGTCACAAACCAGCCTGGGGTTTCCCTCCCTGGAGACCCTTCTGGGGGGCAGGGACAACCCAGCACACCCCATCTCTAACCCCAGGTGAACATTCCTCCATGGGGCCTCTCCGGAGCTCATCGGTTTCACTCCTTGGGGACCCCTGGAGCAAAGGGCCACCCCATCACACCCCAGTGCAGGGATGCTGCCCCTCCCTGAGACCCCTTTGGGGTTCAGGGCCACCTCATCACACCTCAGCCCAGGATGTCTGTCCCTTCTGGAGCTGGGACCCCTCCGGAGCACTTCGGCACCCTGGCTCCAGAGCAAGCAGCCAGACCCCCTCTGAGGCCAGGGCACCACCAGGCTCCCCCGAGCCGTCCCCATCCCTGTTTGTCCACCACCGCCCCATAGGGCACCCCGGGAGTGAGGGGTTGCACTACAGGGACTTTGGGACGGGGGTGACACCCGGGGTCCCTACCGCAGCCTGCTGCCCCCCAGCCGGCACCCCTTCCCACGGCCCTTGCCTGCAGCTCCTGGATGCGGGCGATGAGGGTCCGGGCCAGGTTCTTGGTGTCCGCCTTGAGCTTGTCAATCTTCACGGGGCGGCCGCAGGACAGCGGCAGCCACATCCAGAGCAGCCCGCAGAGCGACACGCCGGGCCACCGCATCCTGCCGGGCTCTGCCGGGCGACACGTGCCAACACGCTCGGGCACCCACCCGGCTCGGCACCCACCCAAAGCCGAAACCCACCTCCCTGGGGCCAGGCATGGCCCCCATCCCGCCTGGCCCAGGGGACATGGGGCGCAGCAAACCCAGCTGCCCGGGCGGGGTGTCACCTTGCTAAAGCGGGGGTCACTGCGCCTTGCCCCCCTCCGCGGTGCGGCGGGAGGAGGTGGGTGCAGTGAGGTGCCCAGGGCCACGGGGTGTCGGCGGTGTCACCGGCGCGCGGCCGTCCCCGGTCGCCTCCCCGGCCGCCGGCACGTGCCGTGGCGGCCGTGCCACGCCGGGAGCCTTCCCGGAGCTGCCCTTTCGCAAGCGCTGCCCCGCGGCCCAAGGTCCCGGGCTGTGCCCAGCCGTGACCGCGCGGGGCTGGCGCTGGGCCCCGCACCGGCCTCCGGCCCCGCTCGGCGGCGGCAGGTGACAACGCGGCCACCCTCGCCGCGGCGGTGGAGGGACCCCAGGGCGCCGGGTGTCCCCGGTCGCCCGTCCCCTCGCGGGGCCTGGGGGCCGGGGCAGCGGGGGGGCAGAGGCGCGAGTTTCCCAGCGATCCCGGCCCCGGGAGCGGGAGGGGGCCCGGACGCCCCTCCGCGGGGCTCCGCCGGCATCCCGGCCCTCCTCCCCGCTGCCGCCCCGGCTTACCTGGGGCCGCCCCGTCCGCTCCCGTCCCGTCGCGGCCGGTGGCTCCATGTCCCGCGGCCCCTCCTATATAGCGCTGCGGGGCCCTTGCACAACGGGCGCTGCCCGCCCCCGCCCGCCGCTGCCCGCCCCGGCCCCGGCCCCGGCCCCGGCCCCGGCCCGCTCCGACGGGGCGGCCAGGAGCGCCGAGCGGGCCGCTGCTCCGGGCCTGCCCGGGCCCGACGGGTGCGGGGGGTCCGGGGATACAGGGAGCACGGGGGGATCCCGGGATACATGGGATGCGGGGGGATCCTAGGACACAGGGAGCACGGAGGCATCCCGGGAAGCACAGGGCTCGGGGGGATCCCGGGATACATGGGACACGGAGGGATCCTGGGACACACGGGGCTCGGGGGGATCTCGGGATCGTGGGACACAGGGAGCACGAGGGGATCTCGGGACACACGGGACACGGGGGATCCCGGGATACACGGGACACGGGGGAATCTCGGGACACAGGGAGCACAGGGGCATCCCGAGATACAGGGATATAGGGAGCACGGGGGGATTTTGGGACACACGGAGCTCGGGGGGGATCCCGGGATACATGGGACACGGGGGAATCCCGGGACACGGGGAGCACGGGAGCATCCCGAGATACAGGGACACACGGAGCACGAGGGGATCCCGGAACACACAGGACACGGGGGGGTTTCGGGACACAGGCAGCACGGGGAGGATCTCGGGGCACACGGGGAGGGGGGGGATCCCGGGATACATGGGACACACGGGACACGAAAGGATCCCGGGATACACGGGACACGGGGGAATCTCGGGACACAGGGAGCACAGGGGCATCCCGGGAAGCATGGGGCTCGGGGGGATCCCGGGACACAGGGAGCACGGGAGCATCCCGAGATACAGGGATATAGGGAGCACGGGGGGATTTTGGGACACACGGAGCTCGAGGGGGATCCCGGGATACATGGGACATGGGGGAATCCCGGGACACAGGGAGCACGGGAGCATCCCGAGATACAGGGATATAGGGAGCACGGGGGGATTTTGGGACACACGGAGCTCGAGGGGGATCCCGGGATACATGGGACATGGGGGAATCCCGGGACACAGGGAGCACGGGAGCATCCCGAGATACAGGGACACACGGAGCACGAGGGGATCCCGGAACACACGGGACACGGGGGGATTTCGGGACACAGGCAGCACGGGGAGGATCTCGGGGCACAGGGGGAGGGGGGGGGATCCCGGGATACATGGGACACACGGGACACGAAAGGATCCCGGGATACACGGGACACGGGGGGATCCTGGGACACACAGGGAGCTCGGGGAGATCCCAGGACACACGGGACACGGGGGGATTTCGGGACACGGGGGGGGGACTTCGAGACACAGAGAACACGGGGAGAATCTCGGGACTCAGGGAATCCGGAGGGATTGTGGGATATTTGGGGCTCGAGGGGGGATCCCGGGATACATGGGACACGGGGGGATCCCGGGACACATGGAACACGGGGGGATCCTGGGACACACGGGGACGAGGAGATCCCGGGATACATGGGACACGGGGGGATCCTGGGACACACAGGGATCCCGGGGGGAATCCCAGGACACACTGGGGCACAGAAGGATCCCCGGATACACGGGACACGGGGGGAATCCGGGGACATAGGGGGGACTTCGAGACACAGGGAACACGGGAGGATCTCGGGACTCAGGGACTCCGGATGGATCGTGGGATACACGGGGCTCAGAGGGGGATCCCTGGATACGCGGGGGGGGGGATTTCGGGACACAGGGAGCTCTGGGGGATCCCGGGACACAAGGAACACGGGGGGATCCCAGGACACACCGGACACGGGGGGATCCCGGGACTCAGGGAGCACGGGGGGATCCTGGGACACGGGAATCCCGGGGGGATCCCAGGACACACGGGGCACGGGGGGATCTCGGGACACAGGAAGCTCGGGAAGGATCTCGGGACTCAGGGACTCTGGAGGGATCGTGGGATATATGGGGCTCAGGGGAGATCCCGGGATACACGGGGCTCGGGACACAGGGAGCTCTGGGGGATCCCCGGACACAGGGAGCACGAGGGGATTCCGGGACACAGAGAACACGGGGGGATCCCGGGACACACGGGGCACGGGGGGATCTCGGGACACAGGGAGTTCGGGGGGATCCTGGGACACAGGGAACACGAGGGGATCCCGGGACACACGGGGCACGGGGGGATCTCAGGACACAGGGAGCTCGGGGGGATCCCTGGACACAGGGAGCACGAGGGGATTCCGGGACACAGAGAACACGGGGGGATCCCGGGACACACGGGACATGGGGGGATCTCGGGACACAGGGAGTTCGGGGGGATCCCTGGACACAGGGAGCACGAGGGGATTCCAGGACACATAGAACATGGAGGGATCCCGGGACACACGGGACACAGGGGGATCTCAGGACACAGGGAGCTCGGGGGGATCCCGGGTTGCAGAGATC
>NW_028186873.1:17616-25588 GCF_003343005.1 Rhea americana
GGGGAGGGGGTCCAGGGGGGGACTTGCACAGTGGGTGCCGGTGTCCGGGATGGGAATGCACCCCGGAGTGGGAGCGGGAGCCGGAGCCGGAGCGCCCGCCAGCCCGGGCGTGCGGCAGCAGAGCTCTGAGCGGCTCCGACACCCGGGTGCGGATCCCCTGCGGTCCCTGCACAAGTGCGCTGCCCCCCCCCAGCACCCCCCTCATCCTGGCCCCCTCTCCCTGGGGAAATACGTGCTCAGGTGCAGTAACACCCCCCCACCCCGGTGTGCAGACTGACACATACACACAGCCGGTGTGTACATACAGCCGCACACAGGCACACCCTGTGGTTGGGGTGTCATGCCCCCCCCACCCCGAGCACAGTATGGCCCTGCCCACTGCCCCCCCCCACCTGCCCGGCAAGGGGGGGGATTTGCCCCCCCCCCCCTTTGAACAGCCATCTGCCCCATATTGCTCGAGCCTGGCGGAGCTTGGGGGGCAGGACAGCATGGGCACCCTGGGACAGAGGCTGCCGCTGGCCTCGGGCACCCTGCGCTTCCCCGGGCTCGCCCAAGGGCCCTGGGCCTGGGGGCTGTGGGGTGGGGGCTTCCCATCCTGCCTACCCCCCCAGCACCCTGCACACGCCCCAGGCGGCGGGCCGGGACGCAGGTGTGCGCGGCGTGGGTAGGGTGAACACGTGCAGGCGCACACCCGGGTTGCTGGGGTGCCCACACGCCTGCACACCCATGCACGCTGTGGGTGCAGCATGCAGGCAGGCGTGCACACACACCGGGGTGCACCCTGCCTCTGGGCACCTGGACACGCCGGTGGGTGCAGGCACCCTCGGCCGGCGCAGCCGGAGGTGCTGGCCACGCACCTGGGTGCTCGTGCGTGTGTGCGCACACGCACGCCCTCGCACAGCGGGGCTTCCTCCGGGCGCACGTGGCCATCTCATGGGGATGTCCCACACGGATGGGGCTCCGGGGAAGGGCGGACACGTGAGCTCATAGGGCGCTTCACGGCACCCCAGGGAGGTGGCTGTGTCCGCCCGGCGCGGACCCAGAGGCCGGGCTGGACCCGAGCCCTCCCCGGGTCCGCGAGCACCTCGGGGCTCTCCGTCCCGGGTACCTGCTGCTCTGGAGGCGACAAGCCCACCAAGGCCGCAGGCTGGAGGGTCCCCCCCCCCCCCCGGCTGTGCCCCATCCCGCAGCGGCCGGAAGCCGACGCGCCCGCGGCAGCTCCGCTCGTGCACGGGGAGGGAACTGCTGGCAGCGCCCCCGGGCTCTACCCACGGCCACGACTGCCACGTGCCCCACGTGGGCCCTGCATAACCCCGTCTCCAGCCGCCGCGCTGGGGGTCCTGCGGTGCCAGGCCCCTCATGTCCCCTCTCAGCAGGGGAAGCCCCCTGGGCACCCTGAGCGCCAGCCTGGGATGCTCAGCACCTTCCTACCTTGCGGGTCCTACCCTGACCCCGTGCAGGCGCTGCCCACCGCCGGGGCTTGCAGCCCCCCACCCGGGGGTGCCGCAGCTGCGTGCTCGCCCTCGCGCTTGCTCTGGGCCACGTGCCGCTGACAGCGCGGTCGGTGGCGGCATCGTGTCCGTGCCGTGGCTAGCGTGGCTCCGCGCAGGTGGGAGCACGCGTGTGGCTGCAGGGAGCGGGAAGCAGGGGGCTTGGTCCTGCTCTGGAGCTGGTCCAGCTTTGGAAAACGCCCGCGGGAAGCGCTGACCAGCCGCGGGGTTGGAGCCGTCGGCACCGGGAGGGGACTGTCCCGTTTGCGCCGCGCATGCCCCCGGGAGCTCCCGCGCCGGTGCGGCTGCCGGAGCCTTTGCATGGGGGCCAGCTACCGGCTCCGGCACGTTGCCCGGCCCCGGCACGGCCGGGATTGCGTGCGCCCTCGCCGCTGACTCACGGCCTGACGCAAATGCTCCCGGCGCTGCCTGGGCAGGACGCGGGCTGGGGAGCCCGACCGCACCGAGTGGCCACCGGCGAATCCCCCCCCACGAGTCCTGCGCTGGCACCGGGCCCGCGGCTGAGCTCAGCTCCCCGCCGCCGCTGCCGCCTTGTGTCCCGGCTGGACCGAGCCCTCGGCCCGGCGGCAGTGCTGGAGCAGAGCCCGGGGCACCCACAGCCTCTCCGGGGAAGCCAGGAGGAGAGCGGGTCCCACGAGTGGGTTTTGGAGGGGGGGCACAGCCTTGGTCCATGCCCCGGGCTCGGCACAGGGGTCCCCTGGGAGCCGGGTCCCTCGTGGGGCTGGGAGCAGCCGGGGGAGCCAGGAGCCCGGGCGCTTCTCTTTGCTCCCGCCGTGTTCCCCGCTGTTATTTTTGGTCCAGAAAAGCCCCGGTTGATTCATGGGTTTTACGGGATTTCTCGCGCCCGTGCAGGGACTGACGACAGCCGGCGTGAGCTCAGCGGCCCCGGGGGACCCCCCGCGGCCAGCCCGGATTAGCGCCGGCCCTGCGCATTCCTGCGGTCGCGGGGCAGCGGCGGTGCCCTCCGGGGTGGAAAACGCAGCGATCGGCCAAAAAAAGGCCTGGCGCGACCCCGGCCAAGGCTGCGCGCGGGCGCAGCGGGCTGCAGGGGTGCCCGGTGGCCCGGCACCCCGGCGCTGCGGCCGCGCTGGGCCCCGCGCGAGCCCTTCCCACCGCCGGCCGGGAAGGGGAAGGCTCTGCCTGGCGCTTCCCACCTCGCCGTCGCCGTCGGTTGAAGTGCGAATTGCCCAAGACAGCCGGACTCTGCAAACATTGACGCAGCCCGGTTCCAGGAAGGGGAGGGCGGCGCGACCGGCTGCCTGGCAGCGGCTGGCAGGGCCTGGCCAGCAGCTTTCCCAGGGACTCCTCCGAAAACAGGGACCCCGTGTGAATATTGCCCCTCTCTCATGGTCTCCAAGCTCCTTCCAATGCCTGCTCACGGTCCTCGAGCTCCGTTTGGCCCTTGGGGTGAGCATTGCCCTGCACTCGTGGTCTCTAATGTCTTTCTGGCCTCTGGAGCAAGCGTTGCTCCTCGCTCATGGTCCCCCCAAGCTCCACTCAGCCCCTGGAGTGAGCATCGGTCCCCAAGCTCCATCTGGCCTTGAACCAAGCTTTGCTCCTCACTCACGGTCTCCATCTGGCCGCTGGACCGAGCATTGCTCCTCACTCATGGTTCCCAGTCTCCATCCAGCCCCTGGACTGAACATTGCTCCTCACTCATAGTCCCCAAGCTCCAGCTGGATCATGGATTGTGTGTTGCTCCTCACTCAGGGTCCCCAAACTCCATCCAGCCCCTGGGGTGAGCAATGATCTCTGCTCATGGTCCCAAACCTCTGTCTGGTCCCAGGAGAGAACATCCCTCTTCACTCATGGTACCCAATCTCCATGTGGTCCCTGGGGTGAGCATCGCTCCCTGCTCATGGTCCCTGATATCTGCCTGTCCCTGGGGCAAGCACTGCCCCACACTCATGGCCTCCAGGCACCATCCAGCCCCTGGGGTGAGCAATGATCTCTGCTCATGGTCCCAAACCTCTGTCTGGTCCCAGGAGAGAACATCCCTCTTCACTCATGGTACCCAATCTCCATGTGGTCCCTGGGGTGAGCATCGCTCCCTGCTCATGGTCCCTGATATCTGCCTGTCCCTGGGGCAAGCACTGCCCCACACTCATGGCCTCCAGGCACCATCCAGCCCCTGGGGTGAGCATTACTCCTTGCTCAAGGTCCCCAGGCACCATCTGGCCCCTGGTGCAGACATTGCTCCCCACTCACGGTCCCCAGGCTCTGTCTGGACCCTTGAGCAAGCATCGCTCCCCACTCATGTTCCTCGCTCTCCATGTGGCCCCTGGGGCGAGCATCACTCCTCTCTCAGCATCCCCAATCTCCTTCTGGCCCCTGGGGTGGGCATCATCCTCCAACCATGGTCTCCTGGCCACAGCTACCAGGTACTTCAGGGCCCTGCCGAGCAAAAAATGCAGAGAAAAGGCAAAGAACRAGCGTGGGGCCGGGCTGCACGCATGGGGCTGGGCTGCACGAGCTGCGTCTCAGCCCCACACCTGGGAAACGTGGCTCCCGCAGCAAACAGGACCAGAGAGGAGCTGCTGGCATGGCTGGGCCCTGGGGGGGGGGAACAACCACCGGGACAAAGCTCCCCAGCCCGGGGGCACCCAGCTCCCGCTGTGGGGCAGACCCCCCCCCCCCTTCTCCCCAGTGCTGTGGCGAATCCAGTGCTGCTTGGGGCCAGCAGCCGAGCACCGCGGAGGCAGAGCCGGGGGCTCCGTCTCCCGGCCCGGGCTGTGCCCTTTCCTGCCATGGCAGGGAAACCGCACGCGCGGCGCTGCCTTTCCCGCGCACCCCGTGAGATGGAGCCGGAGCTCAGCCCGCTCCCGAGCCCGGCTTTCCTCCGCTCCGCAGCACGGCAGAGAACTCTCCCCCAAGTCTGGACGAACGGAGCACTTCCCTGGTTTGGCTGGGTTTTGAGGGCTATTTTTCTGCAGACGGGCTGCAAGGGGTGGGCAGCCCCCAGGTGGACAAGCATGCATGGCTGTGTGCATGCATGTGTGTGCACACATGGCTGTGTGTGTGCATGCACGTCTGCGTGTGCGTGTGTCTATGAGTGTGCATGCACATCTGTGCATGCCTGTATGTCTGTGCATGTGCGTGCACATCTGTGCGTGCATGCATGTCTGTGCGCCTGTCTGTGGGCACACGTGTGCATGCGTGTGCAGGCATGTGCGATAGCGCCCTGTGGCACACTGGTGGGGTGGTCACGGACTGGCCCATCCTGGTAACGGGGATGTGGCGGGCAGCAGTCGAACTGGGAACGCTGGGACCCTGCTGCGCTTTCCGAGCGTGGACACTGCACTCGGACATGGCCCCAGTGCGGTGGCCGGTGCTCCCTGTGGCCGGTTCCCTTCTCGCCCCCCAGGCCTCGCCGCACGCTGCCGAGTGCTGCTGTGGCTGCGGCGGCGCTGGGGAGCCGGCGGGATGGTCCCTGCCCCGTCCTCAGCGCTCGTGCACGCACACAGGCACATGGGCAGGCGTGCACGCATGCACACGTACACACGCGTACACATGCTTAGGCATGCACACAGGTATGGATGGGCAGAAACGCGGGTACATGTGCTTAAGTGCACAGATATACACGCAGGCCTGTGCACACACGTGTACAACAGAGGCACAAGCAAACATGCACAGACACAGGTACACACACACACAAGTGCATGCACATGCGTGCACGCAGCTAGATACACACATGTGCGTGCACGCACATGCATATCCATCAGCACAAATACATGTGCACACACACCCCCCCTGCAGGCATGTGCACATGCACACGCATGTGCGCTGGAGCCCCACATCTCCCCCACGGGGCACAAGGCAGCCGGGTGATTTGCATGGCCGTGGTGGACAGGGCACCGGTGCCAGGACTCCGGCTTTGCGGCACGAGGCACCCTGACTCCGCGCGGCCCTGCCGGAGCCTGGCACGCCGCCGGCCCATGGCTCGGAGAGCGGCCGGATTAGGGCAATGAATACTGCAATTAGAGTGTGTCATTTCAGCGATTACGTGCCCAGGCGGGAGAGAGGGAGCTGTGGGGAGATAGATCCTGGTGACATCTCTGCATTAGCTACAAAGCAACAATCTTTGTGCAGCGCCTACATCCTGTAATTTGGTAATTAAAATGTCATTACTCCACACTTAGGAAATGTGTGTGCAGCGGAGCCTGAAGGTTACGGGCTCTGCTGCTCGCAGAGGCAGCGAGCTTTCGCGGAGCATCACTGGCGGGGCGGCGGGAGCTGTGCCCTGTCCCCACGCCGATGCACCGCGCTGCAGCCGCATTGGGGCAGAGTTAAGGACACTGCTGGGAAGCCTCACGGCAGCGGGAGGCCCAGCGCTGCTGTCCCACAGCTCTGCCATCCCACAGCTCCACCGAGGGTCTGTGCCAGCAGCCGAGGCCCCGGGAGAGCCTGGAGCAGCGGGGAGAGGGCCGTCACGCAGGGCAGGTCTCCCCTGGGCCCCCTCCTGCTGGCTGTCCAGCCGTGTGCTGGCACGGGGCGGCCAGCGCGGACCTTGTGCCACGGGGCGGTGGGATGGTGGGAGAAGCGGCTCCGCCTGGGGATGTGGCTGCCCAAGGCGGCATGAGGCCCGGGCGAGGGGCCCGGGAGCACCGTGCGCCTGCTCCAAGCACAACCCTCTGCTGGGGTGTGTGCGCAATGGGGCCGTGCATCCCTGTGTGCACACAGCGGGTTGTGCATCCCTCTGTGCACACACAGCATTTGTGCATCCCTGTGTGCACACAGCGGGTTGTGCATCCCTGTGTGCACACAGCAGGTTGTGCATTCCTGTGCACACACAGTGTTTGTGCATCCCTGTGTGCATGCAGCAGGTTGTACATCCCTGCACACACACAGTGTTTGTGCATGCCTGTGTRCAAGCAGCAGGTTGTGCATCCCTGCACTCACACAGTGTTTGTGCATCCCTGTGTGCAAGCAGCAGGCTGTGCATCCCTGCACACACACACAGTGTTTGTGCATCTCTGTGTGCATACAGCAGGTTGTGCGTCCCTGTGCACACACAGTGTTTGTGCACCCCTGTGTGCACACAGCAGGTTGTGCGTCCCTGTGCACACACACTGTTTGTGCATTCCTGTGTGCATACAGCAGATTGTGCATTCCATTGCACACACGATGGGGTTGTGCATTCCCGTGTGCTTGGTTGTGCATCCCTGTGCACACACACGGGCCGTGCATCCCCGTTTGCACACAGCCAGGTTGTGCATATACACGTGTGCCCGGGAAGACGGGGGTGGATGACGTGCTCGGGCTGGCCCGTGGCCGAGCAGGCAGTGCCCACGAGGCCGCCCAGCACGGTGTCACGGCTGGGGAGCGGGGGGGGCAGTGCTGGGGAACAAGCGCAAGGGCCCGGGGGGCTGCGCGCGCCCCCGAGCAAACGCGAGCGGGGCTCTGCCGCTGCACGCGGTGAGCCCTGCCGGCTCCCGCCCCGCTCAGGCAGAAACGCGGGGGACCCCTCGGAGCCACCACTGGGTTTTGCAGTCCCAAGTAGCGTTTTCCCAAGCTGGAGGCCTGACGCGGTTCACTGCAGAGCGCCAGGCTGCCGGGATGGTGCTTTGCTGGGGGCACCGAGTCTCCAGCTGCGGTGGGAGTCCAGGCCGTTCCCGGGCAGGTCGAGGCGACGCGGATCTGGCTCCTCGGGTGCTGGACTCCTGCAGTCAGTAGAAATTTCCGAGCAGGAGCAACACCGGCCGGGCTGGGAGAGGTGCTGCCGGCTGTCCCGGGCGCCCGAGCCCGTGCCCCAGCTCACGGTGGGTGCAGCCACCAAGAGCGAGGCCGGTGCCATGCTGGGGGTGGGGGGCACGGGCTGCTCCAGGCGCTGCGCTGCGGTGGGGACCGTGCATGCGGCAGGTAGAGAAGCAGGTGGGTGCTCCCCCCACCCCGGCACCCCGCTGTAGGCCCGGCGTGGCCATCCCCACGGCAGGAAGGTCTCTGGGCGGGGATTTCGCTTGCCCAGCCCTGCGCTCAGAGCGCTGAGCCTGGCACCAGTGCAGAGCGCAGGAGATGGCCACGCTGGGCCTGCAGCTCACCAGGGGGAAGAGACTTGGCTGCGCACCGGGGGCAGCAGCCTGGCGCTTGGCCGTGCGCCCCAGGAGGGGAAGGGGTGCAGGCGGGGCCCATGCACCCGGGGGAGCAGGGGTGCAGCCCCACGCTGTGTACTGTGGGCGGCAGGGTGCACCCAGGGCTCTACATCCTGGGAAGCAGGGCTGCAGCCCAGGGCCTGGGGGCATTGCAGGGATYRGGGTGCAGCCCAGGATCGTGCACCCCACAGAGCAGAGGTGCAGCCCAGGGCCTGGCTGTGCATCACGAGGATCAGGGGTGCAGCCCGGGATCGTGCACCCCACGCAGCAGAGGTGCAGCCCAGGGCCTGGCTGTGCGTCACGAGGATCAGGGGTGCAGCCCGGGATCGTGCACCCCACGCAGCAGAGCAGCAGCCCAGGGCCTGGCTGTGC
>NW_028186873.1:26339-28340 GCF_003343005.1 Rhea americana
GGGGTGCAGCCCGGGATCCAGCCTTTCACTGGTGGGAGCAGGGATGCAGCTGAGCCTGGGATAGGTCCTACATCCTATCAGGATGAGCAGGGAGCAGAATCTGTCCCCTGGCTGTGTCTGGGGCTTGGGCTGGTCCCTGTGTGTGTGCCTGGACCCAGAAACRCCTCCAGCCGGGACCAGGCTCCGGCTGGTGCCGGAGCGGCTCTGCAAGCACCCGCGGGCCAAGCCAGGGGAGCGGGCCCCACCGTGGGTGCTGCAGCCCCAAGCACCCGCTGCCCGCCTCGGGGCCGTGTCCCTGCCACGTGAACGCGGGGTCCCTGAGCTGGGGCTCGGCACAGCGTGGGGAGGGCCGGGCGCCCCTCCAGCCCCACTGCTTTATTCCCCCTGTCCCCGGGTACAGATGGGGATGGAACTGGGGGGCCCGTCAGCCCCTCGTGCACAGTGCGGCCTCGGGGAAGGGGCGTTCGTGCGTCGCCCCTCTGCAGCCCCCCAGCACCGCCACCTCTGCCCCCCGTGCACCCCCAGCTCCCTGCAGCCCCCCGGACTCACCTTGGCTGCGGGTCCCCCACGGYTCCCCGCCGACTACATCCCTCGCGAATACTTTTTGGGGTAAGGGCTTCCTGACTGCTGGCTGGAGGAACAGCAAGCCCAGACCGCAAAAAGATCCGAGAGAGAGACCGAGACGGAGGCGGCCGGGTGCAGCACCCGCGCCGGGGCGGATTCCGGGGGCTTCTCCTCGCCGGGAGGGCGCCTGTGCCGGACGAGCCCCGGGCGAGGGTGGGACGGCTCCGGCTGCAGAGGGTCCCGCGGTGCCCTGCRCCCCGGGGCGCGCGGCGCAGGCCGTGCACCACCACCACCCCCCCGTGCATCGGGGGTCGCGGGGCTCCTTAGCCGCCAGAACCACGCGCCAGGGCCTTGAGACGAACAAAAAGCCAAGAGGAACACCCGCTGCGGTGCCTGGAGGGGTTTGACGTCCGCAGAGGCTGCGGCGGACGAGGCAGCCCCGCCGCCCCTCTCCGCTCGGCTCGGCGGTCCGCGGCTGGGCGAGGCGGCTGCGAGAGCCGGCGGGGGGTCCCCAATTTTCCTCRCAGCTTGGAAAATTCCCGAGGTTTCAGGCCGGGCCAGGCCATGCCGGCGGGAGGAGAGGGAGCCGGAGGCAGTGTGGCGGCACCCGCCAGGGTCGGCTGCGCCCTCGGGGTCTCTCCCAGGAGCCGGGCCGGCGCGAGGACGGGTGCTTCCTGCGGTCGCCGGCRGCTCCCGGCACGCCGTGGGGCCGCTCCGGGAGCCCCCGAGATTCGGCCTGGGCACGCACGGCGCCCCGCTGTCTGGAGGGGCCAGCTGTGAGCCGGGGCTACGCGCACCGTGCAAACGTGCGTGCACAGGCGTGCGTGTGCGCATGCCGCCATGAACGTGCATGGGTGAGTGTGCAAGGGATGCGTGAGTGTGCATGGGAGAGACCTTTCTAGATTTGCAGCTACGGCTCGGAGGACGTTTTTGGAGAGCGTGGCGCATCCATCACGCGGAGACGGGCAGGAGAGGGCTGGCTGCCCAGCGCGGACTCCCACCGGCTCCCCTCCCTCCCGGGGGGGCCCAGGGCCGTGTCCCCACTGCGGCAGCCTGGGCCAAGCCCGGGCACTGGGGCCGTGCCCGGCGGCAGGGCTGCGCAGGGCTGGCAGGAGCCCTGGATCCGGTAGGGGCTCAGCCCTGGGGGGTGGCCAAGCCCCGGGGCGCAGGCGCAGAGCCTGGCGGGGGCAGCACTGGGGTGCGGGGAAGGGGCACCCCAAGTGCTGCAGGAGCACAGCACAGGGGGCCGCCGCACGGGTGCCCTGCAGAGGGGTGCATGGGGCCCGGTGGGGGGTGCACTGGCTCCTGGACAGGGGGTGCACGGGGCCGTGGAGGGGTGCATGCACAGTGCACCCTGCGGGGGGGGTGCAGAGGGCCCTGGGGAGGGGAGGCACACGGGACCTTATTTTTTATTTTTTTTTAATATCGAGCGCTTCG
>NW_028186873.1:29065-31564 GCF_003343005.1 Rhea americana
AGGGTGTCCTCCAGGACGCGGGTGCGTGGATGTGCACAGCCACCCACAGCGCGCTGGGCGTGCACGCACACGCACGTGCACACACACTTACACGCGTTGCCCGCGCGCACACCCACACCCTGCACAGCAGCTGCTCCTGCTAGCTGCCCCCGGGGCCTGTCCCCACTGCCACCCTCTCCCTGCGTGGCGTGTCCCCAGTGCCCCCCCCTTACACGTGCCCGTCACCGGTATCCATCCCAGGTGCCACCACCATGCAGCGTCCCGTGCCGGGCTCTGTCCCAGGCCAGCGCCGTGCGCCCCGGGGGCTGGCCAGGCCACCTGGGGCTCAGCCAGCCCGGGGGCACGTCCCCAACCCACCGCCMCAGTGACACCTACGACGTGCCGAGGCTTCCTGCATCTGGCACGGACCTGCAGCGGGATGTTCCTGTCCCTCCCGCCACCCAGGAGGGGCTGAGGTGGGGCCAAGCCACCACTCGGACCCGCCACGGGCCCTGTCACCCACCTCGGTCCCTGCCACCCGCCGCGGTCCCTGCGCCCGTGGCGGGACAGTGCCGGGCCCGTTTCATTCGCGGGGCCCAGGTACGGCGTGGAGCTGGCACCCAGCCGGATGCCACCCCCAAAATCTGCCCTGACAGGTGCTTGGCAGCGAGGGGGGTGCCCGTGGACACCTCTCACCCCACTGCCTCCTTCCCCCTTGCTCCGCCGTGCAAGGGCGCGTGGGGCTGCCGCTCCTGCACCCCCGGGCGATCGCCGGGGCTGGGTGCAGCATTTGCCTGAGCATCTGCAGCACTCGGCACCCCGGGAGCAACGTGCTGGAGGGGAGCGACGTTGAGCGCGTCCCCAGGTCCTCCTCCACCTCCTGCTTTTCCTCGTGCCCCAGCACGGCAGGGCACGTCTGCCCGGTGCCGAGAAAGCGCCGCGGCCCTCGCCTGCCCTCCGGCCCTCGGGGACTTTCTTCCCTCCAGACATCCAGTTGCCCTTTTAGCCTTCGCAAATGCTTGCATCCACTGCAAGGAGGAGCCCCGCGGGCCGGGAAGGAAACCTGCCGCCTTCACTCGCTGAACCCGATTCCCAGCAATTTCCCAGCGGGGCTGCCGGGGGTCCTGCCCGAGGGAGCCCCTCACCACTGCGTCTGATCCCTACCCGGCCTGCGCGGGAGGGAGGGTGCGCGCCCGCTCCTCGCTGCAGCAGCTCTCCTGCCGCCGGCCTCCGCTCCCGCTCGGAGCCGGCTGCAAGCCGCGGGCCTCCAGGCCCCCTCCTGCGTGCCCGGGGCTTCCGCGGCCGCACGCCGCCGCCTGCCTCGGTTTCCCCTCCGCGCCGCCTCGCCCGCCGCGCCCGCGCCTGCCTTCCCCGCCCCGCTCAGCCCGGGGGCCTGCTGCCTGTAAACCGGCTAAAATTAGCCTAATTGTCCTGGCAGCTAATTGCTCGGCGTGCGGAGCGGCGCGGGGGCTTCGGGAGAGCCGGGCGCCCGCGGACGCGCTCCCCGCCGGGCTGCAGCGCGGTGCGGGGCGCGGGGCAGAGCGGGCCCCTGGCGGGGTCCCCGCCGGCCTGCCCGCTGCCCCCCCCCCCCCCCGGCTGGCCCTGGCAGCTGGCAGCAAATGATCAGTTGCTAATGAGACGTGTTAATTATCCGCCCTCGCTTCTTCTGGATGCAAGAGTTTGGCCTGAGATGAGCTGCTGGAAAGTTGCAGGTTTAATCMAATTTATTTCAATTTAATTTTAATTTAAGTTTAATGTCTTCTCCGCTCGCTCCTTGGGCTCCGGCCTGAGGCTGCTGGTGCGTTGCCTTGGCTTATTCCCGGGAAGGGGCAGGAGGCTGTGCCGGAGAGGGTCCCCGGGACGCGGCCGGGACGCTGCGCCCTAGGGGAGCTACAGAGGTTTCCAGGGTAAAAATCCAGCCGGGTTATCCTGGCCCTGGCTCGGCGTGCGGAGACGGGCTGGGCGGGGTCGGAGCCGGGTCGCGCCGGGGCCGTGCCGTGCCGTGCCGTGCCGTGCCGGGGCTGCGCGGGGATGCGGCGCATCGCGCCGGGGCTGTAAGGCGCCGAGCCTGCACTGCGCCGGGGCTGAGCCGTGCCGGGGCGGCATCGCGGGGGTCTCTGCTGTGCCAGGTCCGTGCTGTGCTGGGGCTGTACCGTGCTACGGCTGCCCCGTGCCGGGTCTGGATCACGCAAGGATGGGGCCGTACCGTGCCGGGGCCGTACCGTGCAGCATGTGTGCCGGGTGGAGGTTGTYCCGCGCCGGGTCCATATCGTGCCAGGTCCGTACCACGCCGATGCAGTCCCGTGCCAGGGCCGGGGCCGGGCCCGGTACCGGCACTGGAGCCGTTTCCCTCCTGGCCGCGGCGGGGAGCTGCAGCCATGGCAGAGCCAAATCTGTGCCCAGGCCCTGCCGCAGCCCCGCCGGGGCCAGAGCTGCCTGGAGCAGCCCCAGCGCTGCCCCAGCGCTGCCCCAGCGCAGCTCCAGCGCTGCCCAGCACTGCCCAGCACTGCCCCAGCACTG
>NW_028186873.1:32341-36277 GCF_003343005.1 Rhea americana
CACTCAGTCCCAAAGATGTCCCCTGGCTGGTGGCACTGCGCACATGGGAAGGGCAGATGGTCCCAAGGGTGTCCCCTGGCTGGGGACACTATGCATGTTGGGGACACGCGGTACYAAAGATGTCCCCTGGCTGGTGGCASAGTGTACATGAGAAGGGCAGATGGTCCCAAAGGTGTCCCCAGCTGGTGGCACTGTGCACACGGGAATGCGGACAGTCCCAAGGATGTCYCTTGCCTGGGGACACTGTGCACATTGGGGAAACACAGTCCCCTGCCATGGAGAGGTGGCCAGTGACACCTGGAAGCAGGGTGACAGGAAAAAGGGGAGGCGCTGTGGGGCAGCCCAGCACGATGGCCCCACCGCCAGCTGCATGGGCAGGAGGAGGGTGGGTGGCCCTGTCCCCGCGCCAGTGCAGGGTGACAGTGGCTGGGGGTGCTCAGGGCCCCCCGGTATGGGGACGAGAGGGACAGGTGGGACAGTTTAACTGCAGCACCTGCCTGGCTAAGCCCCACTGAGCGCCGTGGGGCAGGGCCCCTTCCTGCTCCCGCACAGCTGCTGCAGCGGAGGTGGCCGTCCCGGGCTGGAGCCGCCCCGACGGGCAGGTGAGGGGCGTGCGGAGGAGGCAYGCCGCTCCAGGTGACCCTGCTCGAGCAGGGGCTGCAGCCAGTGGTCTCCGGGGGTCCCYGCCAGCCCCAAGGCTTGGGTGAGCCTGCGGCTCTGTGGGGCGCAGCTCTGCCCGCCCGCTTCCCGGTGTGGCGTCATTCCCCGCTCCGTAGCGGCGCTGGGATTAGACGACTCTGCTGCTATCTGCAGCTGGGTGTCGGAGCTGCCCGTCGAGAGGGCACCTGCCCGGGGAGGGAGCGAAACCCAGACGTCGGCGCTGGCCGGGCACGGCCCTGCGCGAGGGCCACGGGCACCGATGCTGCACACGCACCCCTGTGTGTGCACACACCCCCGGCTGCACATGCACCCCCTGCATGTGCACACACCCCATGTGTGTGTGCACTCCCTGCATGCGCGTGCATATAATCGCACCCCATGATGTGCACACACATCCATACATGTGCATGCACACTCTATGCATGTGCACACTCCCCTGCATGTGCATGTACCCATGCATGTGTGTGCATGTAAATGAACCCCATGATGCGTGCACACACACATATCCATGTGCACACACACTCATGCATGAACACACACTCTATGCATGTTCACGCTTCCTTAGGCATGTGTGCACCCTCCCACATGTGCACACACCCATGCATGTGCRTGCATGTAAATGAACCCCATGATGCGCACACACCCCTGCATGTGCCTGCATCCACGCATGTGCATGCACACAAATGCACCCCATGATGTACGCACACATCCCTACATGTGCATGCACACTCATGCACATGCACACCCCCATTGCATTTGCATGCACTGATGCATGTGCGCGCACGCACACACACACACACACACGCGCGTGCGTGCGTGCACACCCAGACTGAAGGCCCTACACAGCCTCATGCAGTGGCAGGAGGAAGGGGCCCCTGTTTGCCCCCAGCTCCCCCGTCACGCGGGGCTAGCCGGGAGCGCCGGGCAGGGGCCGGAGGCGGTAGGGAGGYGGGTGCTCCCGGCTCAGCGGCAGCCCGGGGACGCGGAGGGCCCCGAGGGAGCGGCAGCGCGGACGTGGCCGTGGGCTGGCAGCGCCAGCGGGGAGGCGCTCCGGCAGCGCCCCCGTCCTCGGCACCCGCAGCGGCGCGCTGCGCCCCGGCCCGCCCCGGCACAGGGCACCCGGCACCCGCTGCCCAGGAGAGCATCGCCGGGGCTGGCGCCCGCCCGCCAGCTGTGGTGCACATATGGCCCCGTGCCGGCATATCTGCCGCACCAGCTGCACAGCTCCCCCGGCGCCCAGCCGTGCGCGGCGGCAGCTGGTGGCCACGGTCCCCTCCGCCGCAGGGGAGCCAAAATTGCCACCCCCGGGCCGTGCTGGCCTGTGCCACGTGGCAGCCAGCTGYGCGGGGACACCGCGGCGGCTGCGCGCGGCGGGGGCGGCGGGCAGGCATTCGGGCCGCCGTCCGAGCGCGCAGGCGCTCCAGGCGGAGCTGGTTTGCAGTCAGAGCTGCCCGGGGTCACCGTGTGCGGTGCATCGTGTCGCTGCACACACGTGTGCCTCGGGCTGGCGTGCCCCCACCGATGTRCGCCACGGATGGGTGTCACTGCGGGGCTCTGCGCGTGCTCGGCTGCTCGCAGCAGTGCTCGGGATTACTGGTTTCGGGTGCCTGCCCACCCACCTGTGTAGCATTGCACACTCACATACACAACCATTGCTCACACACCTGTATGGCATTGCACACCCACCAGCATGGCCATTGCACACCCACCTGCACAGCCATCACATGTCCATCTGCATGGCCATTGCCTGGCCATTGCACAAACACACACCCCTTTTGCCTGGCCATTGCACACCTACCTGCCTGGCTATTGCACACCTACCTGCCTGGCCATTGCACACCCCCCCACATGGCTTCGCCCAGTCCCAGGTCCCTGTGACGGGGTGGTTCTGGGCACTTCTGGTTCGGCAGGGACCCGGCGGCCCCCAGCACGATGAGAGGCGACGGAGGCTGGGGCCTCGGCGAGCGGGGTGGGGGCCGCCCTGGGGAGCCGCCCCCCGGCACCCGCGCTGTGCCGCTGCCCAGCTGCCATCCCCGCCGCACCCCGCGGCTCTGCTCGGGCGCAGGGCTTCAATCAGCAGCGCAGGCGACGAAGCTGGGCTCAGGGCCATTTGCTATTATAATTTCAAGGTTAAGTGCCAGGAAAAAAAAAAGAAAAAGAAAAGCAAACAAAAGKAAAGAAAAGAAGAGCGAGAGCAAAAGCCAGAAGACCTGCAGCGAGCTCCAAGGGCAGGAGCCCGCTGCTGCCGGCAGCACGAGCCAGGACAGCTCCTTCGGGGAGGCCGTGCCCGGCCCCGCTGCCGGGGCAGGCGGAGGAAGCCCCCAGCACTGAGGGCCTGTCAGCGGCTCCCTTCGTGGTCCCGTAGCCCCCTCCAGACCGGAGAGGACACTGGAGAACCTCCAGGGACTCCCAGGGCTCCCYGGAGACCCTCCAGGACACCTCGAGACCCCCAGAGAGCCTCAAGGGCTGCTCTGGAGATCCTGGGGGGTATGACCCCAGAGACCCCAGAAAGCCTCCCCACGGACCTTCAAAGACCCATAGAGACCATCAGAGACCACCAGTGCCCCCCCACCCCAGACATCTCTAAAGACCACCAGGACCCATCATAAGATCCCCAGGGACCATAGGGGATCMCCTGCCCCAAGTCAGCCAGGGACAGGCAGAGACACCCAGGGACCCTCAAAGACCCCCTAGACACCTCTCAAAGACCTCCAGCCCCCTCCCCCCAGAGACCCTGCTCCCCTCTGCAGCCTGGCAGCGCCTTGCTGGGGTGGATAAGGGGGGGGGCCAGGCTGGGGCAGGGGGCCGGGGAGGACCATGGTTCCATCCTCAGGGCTGCAGTGGGGATGGCCCACGGGGACAGCGAGCGTTGGGTCAGGGCTGGGACAGGATGCATGTGTTGGACATGGCCCCGATGCCACGGTGACAGGCACAAGAACTGGGGCAACCCAGAGAAGCCCCCTGCTTTGAGGCCCCAYGGTGTCCCGCGACCCCCTTCCCCGYGCTGYAGCCATTTGTTGGCACCTCCGCAAGCTCTTCCTTTAATTACAATTGTTCGATGGCATTAATTATCGAAACTTGCCGTAGAGCGCACTCCACTGTAATTACGCTCAAATTAAATTAGCACGGCCCTATAATTAGCTCGCCAATAGCGAGGCGGCTTGCGGCGAGGGCTCCACGAACGGCGCCGCCCGCCCCGGGCTGCGCGGGGACCTCGCCGGCAGCAAGCCCCTCGTAGTAATCAAGAGCGCAGCGGCTCCGGGGCCGCCGCCGAGC
>NW_028186874.1:0-2542 GCF_003343005.1 Rhea americana
ATCCATGCATGCTCTGTGGCATAGTGATGTTGATACTAAATCAATGCCCTTTCTTTGCTTCATAGAAATAACTTGGAAGAAAACCCTGTGTAGGTCTAAGAAGGACAGGGTTTGTGCTAGAGCAAAGTGCAAAGACTAAGCACTGAAGAGAGAGGCAATCAGTACATTGAGCCCAGCATACCTTGTTCCTCTAGATAGCTACATGAATTATTCTCCATGCTCATGATACAGAAGTCATGTGGGTTCTACATTTGCCTTTTTTCCTTTCTTTCTTYTGTCATTTTCAGGCTCTCACCTTGACTCAATAACCTCCCTGCACCATTCTGCAGTTGGAGCCTAATGTCCCTGGATGCACTCATGCTGTTTCTGAAGAGCCTTAGCCTAAGAAACAGAGCCAAATTTAGGTGCTGTCAACTTTCTCTTCTTGGTGCTTGCAATGTGGATTCACTCTAAAACAATTTCTTCTGAGTAGGTCTCTCTCTGTTTCTTTTTTCTTCTTCTTAAAAGCGCATAGAGTGCTGAGTAAAGGGTAAGTAATGAACCATCCTGCTCTTCACCCTCATCTTAGTCATTACTTGAAATCAGTTGTAAACACTCTTTAGCTAGGCTAACCTTATCTCTGGGAGAAGTACATTACTCTGTGACAGTATAAAATGTATTTCCTTATCTATCTATCGGACCAGATGTCAGCCTCAAATAATTGATTGCCTAGTCACTCCAAATACTCTTACAGACTCAAATCTCTAAGAGCCCCCTTTACGCTATGCTATCAGTGTTAGAAAGAGGAACTCAGATCAGGCAGGTATGAGGAGAATTTTTCAATTAACAACTTTCCTAAAGAATTTAATGACTTAAATGACTTTAATCACCTAATCATTTTCATTGTTTCACCTCCTATTTATTTCACCCCTCGTAGAAAGTCTCTTAGAATTAACTGCTGCCTGACAGATAAGACATTATCCGAAAAATAAATGATAGTATGTGAGATGCTTATACAAAATAATGTACATAGATCTTTCCCTTTTCCTCCACACATCATCTCATTTATTTTTCTCCAGATAGCTTGACAGCACAGAATATTTTGGCAGTCAGAGTTCAGTGAGGAGAATATTGAGTTCTGGCTGACCTGTGAGAACTTCAAGGAAACTACAGGCCTCTACTAAGGCTATTTCAAAAGCCCTAAAGATATTTTCAGACTTCATACAAGCCAATGCTCCAAAAGAGGTAAATATTTTTTTGGTCTATATTTTGGTACACGTTGCACACAAGAATCAAATGTAAAGTTCAGATCTAAACTCTCAGGTGGTCTTGGAGATATCTGCTGGGAAATGCCTTAACACAAGGGACAWTATTTGGTCTAAAATTGAAGACATTTATTAAATAAATAATATATAAAAAAACACTGATAAAGGCACAGTGGCTATTCAGAGTGGCTATATTTCCATTTTCATATCATCTGTTTGTCAGAGGACAACTCTTTTTAAATCTCTGAGAAGAAAAGAAAGGTATCATGGTTAAACAATAATACAAATACATGTTTCACACAGGACATGGGTTCATCTCTCGTTCTGAAATCTAACATTTAAGGAAATGTTTTCAATATTGTTTACTTTCCCTGACCATTTTTATACTGCATTGAGGACCATTTCCTTCATATTTTAGGTACCAGGATACTGGAATATTGGATCACTCTTTATTCATTTCCTTTGGTACAGRTATTTTTGATAGGATGAATGTTAAAATGTAACCTTACATATATTTCTGTTAATTATTCCTCTCTCAGCTGTGTACTCCCTAACAAACTTTTACACTGATACTTTTGCTTTTGACAGTGACAGTGTTTTGAATGTCGCCATGTCTTATGGATGATCAAAGTACATTTTAAAAATTGAAAATCATTACAAAACTTATAGGACCAAATCCTGAGAAGATTTTGAGTACCTACATCTCTGATTAAATATCCTGTAATCCACACTTCATAGGATCTGGTCATGGAAAAGATGATTGAAATTATCTACGTGAAACAGCAGACTAAAGAAAATTAGACATTATCATGATTAAATGTCAATGGAAGAGATTAAGAAAAATTAACTGGAGTCCATTTTATATAAGTATGACGTATTTGCCTCGTAATGAGCACTTTTCCTTCCATTTTATAAAATGACACCTTTTCTATGTGAGACAAAGGAATAGTCACAATAATATTAAAAAAAAAAAAAAAAGAAAAAGACAGAAGCATGTCAATGTCTCCTGTGGCCATTCTAAACTTTTACACTGACCCTGTGTAACAGGGTTTTCCTGCTAACCCTAGTGTGGCAGGTACATTTATGTTAATTACCATATAAAATAATTACCACTATAAATCTCTTGCACAGGTTCAGTAACACAAGAAGGCAAAAGACTGTAGGTGGACCAGTGGACAGACCTACCATCTTGAACAGAAATTACTTCTGTGTGATTTTGCATGGTATCTTTCACACTTAGTTTTTTCTCTGTATGTTTTGGTTTTATTAAAACATAGATAAAATCTGTTCCAGTTCAA
>NW_028186874.1:3562-5671 GCF_003343005.1 Rhea americana
TTAATCTGCTCCCCTTAAAACTTCTGTAGCTTGCCATGAAGTAAGCTAACGAAAAGGAATACCTACCACTCTTGTGTACTTTAACAGCTAAGAATGAAGTCTCTGATCAGCTAAACTCTGGTTAATATCAGGTGAACTCTGGTCAACATCATCAGATACTTTCAGCTAGCAATAAAGAGAAAACCTTTCGTGAGGGAAAAAAAAAACTGAGTACTTTATATTAAAAAAAGTGAATATTACTGAAAGAGAGTTATTTATTGTTTTTATCTTGCATAACTGAATTGCTTTAAATTTTATTCTATTTTTAAATAAAAATTACTGAAAAATAAGTTATGATTGTAATTGTAAGCAATTTTAGTTTTAATTTGTTTTAACCAGAAAGCTTAAACTGTTTTATTTCAGGTAAACTCAGAAGAACATTTTTTCTTCTTTATTTTTGGTTCAACTGTTGAGCCAAATAATCAATTACTCGAACAACTCTTCTAAGCAATTACATAAACTAGAGACTGAGCTATGACTAGTGGTTTGGCACACTCTGTTACAAAAGGTTAATGCCATACCCATGAGAAGGAGCTCTCTCTAGTTCCTCTGGTGGCCACTGTTAWGCTGATGTGCTAACAGGATAGYACTAACAGCATCTATTTAGCAGCTAGAAAGTCTCTTTCTGTCTAGCAGCCTAAAGGAAATTTCTTCTTTTTCTTTATTGCAAGCCTCTCCATTTCTCCTTTACCATAAGGTGCTCTACGTTCTTCTAAAAATATAAGCAATGGCAGTTAGCTGTGCTTGAGAAAGCTTCTCAACACTCCAGCCTTAGCGAGGAGGATTTATTAAGGGGGAGAAAAATGTCTGTTCAGGGAGAAATGTTCTTGCTTCCTTAGTRACATTGTGACCCTATGCTCTCACATACTTCAACAAAAAGCAAATTGTGATGTGTCTAGGTATATTTTATTCAATTTTATTTCMTATCATCTCTCATAGYAGTGTAGGGAAATTCTACTGTTGTTCAAAATGGTTTCCAACGCTCATGATTGCATCAAAAAGCAAATCAAGACTGCCTTCAATGAACTGTTGTTTCTATTAACAGAGTCGAAAGAAGCACATTCKTATTATCTGGTAATTAACCTCCCCAGCTTTTAAAGAACATGGAAACAAGAATTGGATTCTCTGGACTTTGCTGCAGAAAATTGAGAGAGAAAAATTGAGAACATTTGATGGAGGCAGGTAAATRGCTGAGAGAAGGGGAAAGGAAAAAGAAATGTGCAATAATGAGTGAGCAGCAAAATCAAAGGAACAGGCAGCAGAGTGAGAAAATCAGGAAAAAACAGAGTGAGAATGTTGTGAGGAGCAGGCAGAGGAAATATTGAAAAATAATATATTGGCTTAACATTAATCAAGTGGCATGGGCACTCTGAAGAGCAGTAAGGATGCAACACTGGGAGGAAATGAGTCATATAAGGAGGGAGATAAGAAGAGATGGCAGAGACAAGCCAAACACAGCTCTCCAGACCAAGGATCCAGGAGAAACTATTCAGGGACTCTWTCACTTGAAAGAGTTTACTTGGTGGCAGCAGAGAGACTCCACTCCACTCTTTGCAGGATTAAACTTGAGCTACAAATAAAGTATCATTAGTAGACATTTTCTCTGTGTGTCTTACCATMTTTGTTACTTAAAACCCAAGAAATGGTAGAGAGATTTCATGAAAAATTCTGTTTTCATTTAGTAAAATTGGGAAGAAATTCCTAGCCCTTTATGTGACAAAAAATACTTAAGATAYGAAAACATGGCACCTCCAAAGCCAGACAGCAAGGAACATGTTTTTCATTACAAATAATACTGAGATTAAATACAAATAATTTTATCCAGCCATCAGACATGTATTTAATTTTATTCATGGCAGAGGGTGTTCAAACTTTAGCCTTGTAATATTGAATTTGACATGCAAAATTGAAGCTTAATGAAGATCTTGGCAGACAGGGGAAAAATAATACAAGACAGTTATGTTCTTATAAGATTATTATTTAAATAACGGATTTCCAGAAGCCTCAGGTACAGGCAGTTTTGGCCACATAGATGTGTACAAGGCAAGCAGTCAGTAGTCTAAGATTATT
>NW_028186874.1:7471-9590 GCF_003343005.1 Rhea americana
ACCAATCTCCCACGTGTGAAGGATGCACAAATTAATGGGATACAAATGGACCTGATGAAAATCTGAGCTGCCCCAAATACCACTAGACTGGTGTTTTAAAGTTTTCCCTTTCAGCTCAGCTGAAGATAATGCAAGCACTGCCTCTCAAACAACACACATTTTACAAATCATTTATGAAAATGTTTGAAGGCATGTGGCAGTTTCACAGTCATCAGTAAGATGTTCAAATGTGCTGAGAGCTCCTTGAAATAAATAATCTCAGACYTCTATAATT
The DNA here is from genome assembly GCF_003343005.1 of Rhea americana. NCBI lineage: Eukaryota > Metazoa > Chordata > Aves > Rheiformes > Rheidae > Rhea > Rhea americana. The sequence continues at coordinate 7,746 of NW_028186874.1, forward strand.
TTTTGTATTTGTATATGTTATTACTTTTTATTTTWAATTTGTTATATGTTTAAAAAATTGCTCATTTTTATTATTTATTTTCACCTTTTCCTCATGAAATTCTGTATTTCTGAGAGCCTATCTAGTTTATCAAAAATGGCAGAAAAGCACCTAATTCCCTGTTCTCTTCTCTCCCTCTTCGCTGATGTGTTTCCAAGGAGCAGAAGAATGTTGCTGAGCAGCAGAACCTTCTCTGGTCAGCTTTTCTGAGCACTGAAAGCACAAATGTGMATGCAAAAGTTAAGGAAACATGACTTCTCTTCTGTTTTCCACAGAGCAGAAAAAGATTCCTCTTCATGCTTCTTAYAGACAGCAAAACTGAACATTTGGTAGGCAAAAGGTCTCACAGTGTAAACAGGAGAGACTGTTCTGTAGGTTATCACTTTGCTGTTAAGATGAGAGACCATTTACAAACAGATTTGTGTTTGACATCCCTAGCTTGTTCCTGAACAAGACCGCATTTGACCTAGAGTGGCTGCATATATTCAGAAAAGGAGCCAAACACGGAAGGTGAGCCAATTATTAAGGTCTAGGGATAGATCGCTGGTAAGTTTTCAGCTTCCTCAAACTTTGAAATCAGACGAATATTTTGATGGGCTCCTTAGTGGAAGCCTCTTTYCCTCACAGTGCTTATGTTTTCACAATTCATTGACGAAATCAAATGAAGGAATAGGTGTTAACAGGCAGATGGAAACCCCARAGCCCAGGGAGCCTATTATAACAAATAATAATAACTAATAAATAACTAATTCTGAAATAAGTGCAAGTACACTCCCTATTCYCTTTTGCTTTTATTCACTAGATTCGCTAGGACAGGAAAAAGTACCAAGGGTCAAATATCCATGGGCATCTACATGGCAAAAAAGGTAAGTGCTGTTAGGAAGGTGAAGGAGCTCAAAGACCTCTTGAATATCTATCTGCTGCTGTGCACTTCCACGCAGCATGCCCACAGAGATTACCTTATGAACAGACTGTTTTGTAAGTAAGTAGATCTGGCTCCTCTGAGGACACGCTGCAATCATCTGTTTATTAATACTACTACAGCACTGGTTGAGTGAGACAGGCATAGCAGATGTTTTTGGAACATAACAAAAAAAAAAAAAAAAAAAAAAAAAAAAAAGTTGTCCTGCAAACTGCGTGAATCTTGAGAATCTCTTTTCGAGCCTACAGACAAAACGATGGCAATTTGCTTTACGTTCATCTCTTAGGGAAAAACAAACAAACAACCCCACAAGCACTCTCCCATTCATATAACTGCCAGTTTTACACTGCTAGAATGGCAGGAATTTTAGAGTTCTCTTAACGCACTGCCTGCTCTCCCAAGTTCAGTGATTCTCAGTTTGCCATGTTCAGTTCTTTGTGAGGAGAAGTGAGCAAATGAAAGGCATTTCTGGCATCTATAAAGAAGCAAGTCTCCACACGTATGAGACAATGCTCTTGGGGGAAAAAAGGTAGTCTAAAGCTTAGGTGGAAAGAGATTCCTCAGAGAAGATTCTCAAATCCTCAGAGAAGACCCTCTCCAGCAAAACTTCATGGTGACAGCCTCATCAGTTAATTAAGTCTGCCATTCTCGGAGGTTGCTCTGCAAAGTAGTGCCAGCGCTCTCTTTCAAGTTGCTACAAGTCCTACCAAGAGGAACGAAAACTGTGGCTCAAAGCRCTAGCCCAGAAAATGTCAGGCTTTGCCTGTGTTTCACCTCCGAYCTTTGCCAGAGATGCACTCAAGTGTTCCCTGCTACAAGGACTAATCACAGGAGGGATTTTGAGATGACTTCTACAGGAGCGAATCATACGATAACTCTGTTTC
>NW_028186874.1:10820-16896 GCF_003343005.1 Rhea americana
TTTGATTTAGTGAATTCTCTTGCTTATTGATACATCTTTGCCAGCACACCTGCAAGATTTCAAGTTGCTGATCCAAAGTAGGATGACACTGACAAAGGAAAGACTAACATTCCCACTTCAGCGGGAAAAAACAACCAAATATCCAGAAGACCGAGTTCTCCAGGAAGACATCCAGCACAGAACTACTCCGGCACCACTCTGACACAACAGAGTGCACATTTCCACCTTACCTGCTCAAATAATAAAYGGAGCTGGCGCTCAGATTCTCCCACCCATTCACTCAGGCAGTCAGCGCCTTTCCTCATGAAGAAGGAAAYTCTCCTGTCGCCTTGGCTGCATTCATTAGTAAGTGCCTGAGCTACCAGGGTCTTTCCAGTCCCTGTTGGGCCATAGAATAGACAGCCTCTGTAATGAAAAATGAAAATATAAATAAATAAATAATGAAAAAGGAAAGAGTTACACGTCTCTGACCAAAACACCAAAAAGTGCCTACTACAAGCCCCACCCCTAAAGCAAACAAGCCTTTCCTCCTAACTAAAACACTTCCAGTACTTCCAGGAGTAGCAGCAGGCAGAGCTCAAGTGGCAGAAAAGTCAAAACAGGTGCAAGCTCTCACAAGAGGCAAGACTTGACACTAACAGCCTTCTCTTAGCCATTAAATCAATGAACACTACCCCTCCTCCCAAAGAGAAGAACACATTCATGTTAAAAAGAATGCACCAACAGTAAGCTCTCTGTGAGTGATTGCATCTCACAGCGCAGAACCAATATAACTATGTAAGAAGCAGACTATTTTTATTTTAGTCTAAGCATCACAGATGCAGCAACGTTTCAGTTAGAAGTCCTAAGGCTTACAGGACTGATTCTCATTGTAAGAGAGCAGCCACYAAGCCTTTAACTATGGCAAGGCATTGCCTGCAGTTGGAGTCTGCCTAATACAGTCCGGATTTGTTCCATTTTTAAGACATCATTTCTTAACACCCCTGCAAAAACTCAGCAGGGGTGACCACAACTTTTGAAGCACCCAGCTGTACGGACACCTCGGGTTGCTATTCACCTGAGCACGGTGGTGTTAGCTTGTGCACTTCTAATGTGCCTTCTGTTACCTTGGGGGTCGCAGTTTGAATCTCTCAAAGAACTCCGGATAAAGTAAYGGGAAAATGACCATCTCTTTCAAAGCTGAAATGTGGTCAGAGAGACCCCTCACACCATCAAACCGCACCTGAAGAGAAATTCAACAGAACACAGTTCGTAGDTTAGAGAAAGCTGCCCCCGAGAAAAGGCTTCGTCAGAAATTGTTATCTGCCAGCAGAAAGGAGACGCTGAGGACAGCTTTGAAGTTCCTTCAGAGAAAACTGTGAACCGAGGCAGCCATAGACAGCCCAGCATGCAAAGATTTCATCAGCCCTGGAAAAGTCCCCACCAAAGCCATAAGTGACAAATACTTACTGAGCCATCTATTTGCACTGGATCGACTGGATCAGCCACATCTGTTCCAGTTTTCTTTGGATCCTTGCCATTTCTCTCAAATCCCTTTCCCCCAGAGTTCTGGGGAAGACACCTGGTGTGAATGAAGGAGAAAGGGAAAGGCACCTTCTGAATGAACATGCAGCTGGAGGGATTCCTGTTTCTTTCATGTTGGCAAGGGAGGGCAGGAGCACTTACAAACTTGCATAAACTTCCCAGAAAGTAAAATAGTCATGGGAATTGATTTGTCTTCAATAGCCAAGAGTAAAGAAAGACGGGTGGGCCTGTGWGGCATTAGACTAGCTGAGTGATCATTTTTACATCCCTAAGTGCTCAGACCCAGCAATAGCCGGCATTCTCCGTGCTCTAGCTGCTTACAGAATCCAAAAAGCCTTTGTCAGCAATAGGGCCATGAACACTTGGTTGGGAAGCTTCCTTGTTTCGGAACGCTTCCAGGCAGAACTAGTGATCTCAGTTCCAAGAAGAAAGTCATATCAGGAGTTGAGTGACTGAAAATCCCCCACCACAGTGCTTCTAACAAGTCTGATTTATTTTCATATGGCTTGCCAGAGCAGTGCAAAGTCACCATAGTCTAGGAGTGTCCCTCTTATGCCCCCTGCTTTCCTCTGCACTTAATGTTCAAAGCTGCTGCCCAAAGCAGCCGCACAAGGAATGGCCAGCATGACTGGCCAGCACACCTGCCTTTGCTTCCCTTAGACTTCTKCCCCCTGCCATAGGCAGACCACGCAGTGTCACACAGAGCTTGGAAAGCAAATGCAGAGCTTTCAGCAGGCTGGAACGACGGTGTCAAGCAGCCTGCCGATGGAAAAGACTATCTAGACATAAGTTCTCAGTCTTCTTTAAAATCAGTGCAGACTACACAACGGGCAGCATTCAAAACTGGATACAAATACACACAATTTAATGCCCTACGGACCATGGGAATACGGAGCATCGTAGCCAACGCTGTCTTTACAACCACAATTGCTCCCAACATCTTCGTTTACACTAAGCAGAACACAGCTGTGTGGAATTTCCCATAGGAACAAGAACTCACCTCCACTTGTATGTTGAATGAAATGAAGCTACTTTGAATCGTGTGCCAGAAGCAACTAAAAATATATGAACATTTATCCACAGACTCTCCCTCTATCTCAATTACCTACATGTGTCAAGAAAATTGTTTCTATACTTCACAATGAAATCGTCTAGTGATGGTTTCTGGAAGGGGATTCTGGCTTCAAGTGCAGAACACAAGGGTTACATGCTCTACGTGACCTGCTGAGCAGGAAGGTTGGACTAGATGATCTCTGGAGGGCCCTTCCAACATTACTGATTCTGTGATTCTATGATTTCAGCTGCAGAATCTCAGCCACTCCCTCCAGAATCGTCTCATCACTGGCCCCCAAAGCATGCCTTCCTGAAAACTGCTGGCTAGTGGAAGTCTCTCTAGTGGCTAAGGATCGCCTCTCCCAAAGAAAAAAAATCTTGCTGCTTCTATACTGAGGTCAGACGGCACGGTTACAAGGCTACAATTGTTCCATTACTTGGTGCTGGGAGTGACACCACTGCCGATAAACAAGAGCTGTCACTAGCTGTACGCCCACCAACCTGTTTGGTCTTTTGCAGACAGGGCTTTGTGACTGAGCACATGTAGATGTAGCTCCTTGTGTGGGAGAAGACGACAGCCCTGAACAAAATGTCCTAGCTTGTCCCAACTCTGCTGAAAGCAAAACATTTACAAGAATATTGCACATCACATGCTTTTCAGGTACAGCTGGTTCATCAACAAGGCAGAAAGTGGGATGGGTTTCACCATCTTGAACTCCAGACCAGAGGAAAGTTCTCAGTGTTTTTTACCAAGGCACAGGGCAAGTGAACTAWATGCACAYCTSCTTCTGAAGGAGAACTGAAAGTCAGAACAGAGCACAAAAAGCAAGCGGGCTCTGCTACTATGCTTTTGAGGACACACAGGYCATTTGTTTTACTTCTGCATGGACATCTTTCTTTTAAACTTGGGAAGTTCAGCTACAGAAAGAGCAAAGCTTATTCTGTGAAACCCTGATAAGAGCAGAGCAGTGAAACCCCAAGAAGGTATTGCAAGCTGTAAACAACAAGTAGAAAAAGAAACAGTTCTAACAAGGCATCTAAGAAAAATCGTGGGGGGTTTTACTTGCAGAATGAAGGCAAGGAATTGAAATAAACATGGTGCGCAGGTGTATAGATTTTTGTTCACAAAATTATGCCCCACCTATACACAAGAAACTGCCCTTCAGAGAGGCTCTGTGAATATCACACTTTGCAATGCAGCTTGATCCTGCACCACRGTTTTGCTTGGGTGAAGGTTCTGCTGCTTCCGAGTATCCTTGCCACCTTCACCTTCTGAGTGTTCACCTCCTTTGGACAACCCTGTACTTCCAGAACCTAGATAACATTTCTTATTTGTGTGCACACATCTACACTGTCATTCAAGAACKGATATCCCCCTTAAATGCAAAAAATCAGCCCTGCAGAGATACTGTGCCTATAACTTCCATTCTAGTCATTCTCCATAGCATATGACGGTTTGCCTTGGTTGAAGGCTATGCTACTTCGGAGGATCTTTGCCGTCTGCCTCCTTTTGATTTTCATCTTCTTCTGATGACTCTGTAATTACAGCACCTAGGATATCATTCCTGGTGCCTATACAGTTTTCTTCAAGAACTTTTCTCCCCACCCTATACACAAGAAATCAGCCCTGCAGAGAAACTGCACATATAACCTACTGAGAGCATACAAGAACCTTCCTTTGTCTAAGTCTATAGTCCCTTCACGTATCTTCGCCTTCTTCATCTTCTTGCTCTTCACCTTCTTCTGATGAGCTGGTTAGAGCAGAACCTTTATGTTGCCAACATTGAACTCTTCAAACACTGCTGCAAGTTGTATTATTCCCAGAAGATACCACACAGATAGTGATTTTTTTTTATTGTTATCAGCATGGGTATGACACACAAGATATGAAATGCTGTCAAAGCTCCAGAGCCATTTGTGCATGACACATTCCAGAAACTCGGAATCAGCAGAGAGGAGCATGCGTATAGGTCATGGGCAAAGGTCTGGCCTTGGTGGAATTGCTGGGTGACTTGTAACCAGCCTCCATAAGCATAACAAGGGGCCACATTATGCTGTCACCTTGTTAGAGAAATACTGTAAGAAAAACCTTGCAAATAGTTAACAAGACTCAAGGACAAGGGAGAGAGAAAAACAGTACTGCAAACGATAACCAGCTCCGGCTAAATAACCTTGATGAAACCACAGCGCTTTGAAGAATGYGARGGGTAGGWAAGACAAAARCRGCAGAATAACCCAGAAGTGACCTTAGGTTCATTAAGGCTTATTAACATATTAAAYTWCACWCCCCTAAATGAATAAWGAGATGGAAATGACATGATAATGATGTTACCGCCTCTTCTTCGCTTCCTATGCTAATTAACACGAATGTGAAAGCGCAAGCGCAGAGCGATTACTTGATGTAATGAAACTGTAACCAATAGAAAGATGTGTATAAAGTACTCCCTGAAAAGTGAGTATAAATCAAGAATGAGAGGGGGAGAAGGTGTGCTAGCGTTGTGGATTTACCACCTAGCCCCATCTCTGCGCAGAAATGAAATAAACAAATAGCTCAACCCTGTGTGTGTATTGGTTGCTTGGACACCAGGTAACAGAACCCGGATTTTGGGACAACAACCTTGCGTAGCAACGAGGCAGCTACCATGAGAAGAGCTATTTCAGAAMGTTCCTTCTCAGTATTGTAAGGTAGTGTTTCTGGGACATTTTTGGAATGTCCTGACAGCAGCAAGACTTCATCTGCTTCTGTGGTTTCAGATCTTGCTTCTGCCATAGCTCTGCCACAGGCAATAACAGGGAAGTCACCCACTGGAACTTTCCCAATGAGAAAAAAAAGAGTCTGATGCCTACAGAGAAAGTTTATGCCAGGAGCTTCTGTTTAGGAACTGGAAATTCTTCTGTGAAAGATGGTHGGAATGCCAAACATGGAGCATCCCTACCTAGCAAGCTCTTACTAATACCCTCTCACATTAATAGCTGGATGCCAGGTAAGGCATGGACGTGGCCTCTTCAATGGCCAGCTTACCCACTCCGAGTAATTTCATTCTGTTCCTTGGCTAACATTGCCTTTTCCTTGTCTGAACCAAAACAGTAGTTCTGCTTTCTGAATGACGGAGATAAAAATTGCATGGGGCACACAGGCAGAGCACAAGGAAAACAGGGAAAGGAGTCTGGGGTCTCTACCAGCCCCACTCCTTCACCCTCTAGCACTCTCCTCTTTCATCAGAGATGCAGGAATGTCTTGCCCTTAGAATCCCAGAGTTTTCACTTTGCCCRTGAAAGAATTGCCTCATACTCYCACCTCCCARWCAACRYACRCTTTTYAGCARCTTTCTACAAGCAACTGCMTTCTCCTGAAAACCTTCAAGTSTCCTCTGGCTCATYCAATGCAAAGTTACTAAGGCCCTTCATGACTTATCCTCRTTCCTCATCCCATTTCCCACTGCATACGACAGCCCCCGATTCCAAACGGGCCCTGACAACAGCTTCCATCAGCTACCTG
>NW_028186874.1:17584-25346 GCF_003343005.1 Rhea americana
CGTGGAGTACAACCACCGAGTGTTCCTTGTTTCCACAGGAGGTGCGGACTGCATCAGTTTGCCCTTTTGCAGACAAAAGCATACCAGAAAGTGGGATGAGAAATGGAAAATCTTTCAACAGCAGAACTGTAAATGTGTATTTTGTTCGGGGCTCCCTTGCCTCTCTGTATTCAGTTTTATTCATGGCCCAGGAAATGTTGAGAGAAGAGACTCAAAAAATGAAATGCCTAGCAGGCAACAGGAGACCAAAGGAATTCCATTTAGCAGAGCAAAACTGAGGGAGGGGAAACACACGGTTGCTGGCTCTAATCCTAACAGAAGATACTGTAGTGACAGAGGACCACGGGCTAAGCTCATGGGCAATGCTGGCCCAGGAACAGACACACCTGAAGTAGCCAACAGGAAAGTTCTCATTAGAGAGCAATAATGCAAGTTCTTTCAGACAGCAGTAGGCTTTGGAAGAAGTTATTTCAGCTAAGTTAAAACTGCCACAGCATCATTTTGCTGAGTGAAATATGTTACTTACACAGAAAGGGTAAGATAAGTGCAGTTGTACTCCTTCTGCAACGGGAAAAGCCTGGAAGCATGTCGAGTCCATCATCATCTTTATGCACACGGAACAGCAAAGGGAAGCAGGCATGAGAAAGTGTTTGAAACAATACRTATAATCAGCATGACATTCTAGCACGGTCTGCACAAAATGATGGAGTCAAATGGACACTTAGCCAGGGTGTTGAAAAATAAGTAAAAATGAGATCAAATGTTAACGTCATTCTTTAAAGTACTGTTTCAGAACCACTGTTGGACGATTTGCAGCCACGCGCTGTACTGAAGTTTAATTTCCCAACTGCTGGGCACAGCAAAAAATCCACTTAAGGAGGAGAGAAACAGAAATTCTGACCATCATAGCCTAACTGTAGATTAACCTTCCCGTGGGCTCGACATCACGGCCTTTACATGTTAGACAGGCCTTCCCTGCCATGTTATGCTCGGCAAGTCCTCTAGAAAACAGCACCAGTTAAGGCTGCACAAAAGCCACCTCCCAAATTCAGCTACAGATAGCAATGGAGAGACATTAGAACCCCCTCCATGTGGCTGCGGTCAATTCTTCCTCACTACCTAGGCTCAAAAAGCGCATGAACCATAGCTCAACTTTTGTAGGCATGGAAGAAAAGCTCGTCAGTACTGAAGGAGCTCCTCAGGCAAAGGAAATTGCTGAAGAGGACAAGTGCAGCCTACTGAAAGTGAAGTACTTGAGATGGATTTGAGACTTGGGGATTTTTTCAGCTTTGAGATAGGCATGAAAAGGTWAATATTCTGAGTGACTCAAACTGAACAGTTAGGTTTTGTGATAATGTAGCACGATTAATGCAAAAACAAATTGGCCTTAATAGAATCACATGAATAAACATCAAAACCAAAGGCCAAAAAAGACCAACCCCAGCAACAAAACATTGATAAKCCAGCCAGTTTGTCAGTTCTGGTGTGCAAAAGATTTTAAGTCAGCATAGGATGGAAACTTCACATGGGCCCAGGTACGGTCACAGTTCTCATCCTATCCCCTCAGAGGACTGAGCCACAGAAAGAAAAACTTGCACTTTACAGTTGTTAAGATGCTTTTTTCATTGATCATTTTTTGGTTATTTATTGTAAGACTGCAGCTGTCATAGGTAACACCTCTTCTTCCCTCGGGTTAAAGGACAGAACCATTTCAACAAATCCTGCCAGTTTTTGGTCTCAWTATGCAACTATTAGAGAGTCCTGGAAAAAAGGTCTGCTGAGTTAATCGGGAAATGTAAGAAAGAGCTTTCCCTTGTGGTACATGCTATCTATTATCAAAGAGCCAAAAGTTCTTAACAGGGTAAGTGCAGAAAAAAAAATTTCATGCATTTCCATACGTCTTGTCATTTTTGCTCAGCCATACTTGAGAGTTGTGTTTCAGAGAAGAAACAGAGTCTATTCTGAAAATACATAGTTAACTTGTTTGGTTACATTGCAATTTTTCTTTAAGGCCTGTTGTAGGTGCAGGAGATTCTTAAGTAAATACAAGGATTCTTAAGAGCTCTACTCATCTCAGCTATAAAGCTGTTTCCTAAAGGGTTTAGCAGCCTAGAATGATATAATTTGTTGAAGCAGTAACAGGAACATACTTGATTAATTTAATTAATACAGTCACATTAAGGACAAGGGGAAGCCTGTGGGAGATCACAACTTGCAACCAAGGAGTTGCAGCATTCAAAACAGAGAATTTGGAATCAAATTATCTCAAAAAAGAAATACTGTGGATGTGCTGTTTACATTGCAGGGCTGGCCAAGTAGTCTGAAGCAAGGAAAGAGTCAAAAATCTTTCTTTTCATTTCTCACCCTTACACAAACACACACACTCACAAACACACTGTTTACAGGGAACATTGATCTCTCTCTCTCTTTTTTTTTTTTTTTTTTGCTATCAACAAATAACTATACAAATGAGCTGCTGTGGTTTATGGGAAGAGAAAGACAACAGCTATCCGAAATTTGCAGAAATACTTACAAAAGTGTCAGAAAGCTTGTAACCATTTCCAATTTATTGCTTTGGCACTTGAACTGTGAAAGTTCAGAGCAAAGCAATCTGCATTAGATGTCAGAGCTGAGGATTTGCAGTGTGATGGCACTGAGCATCACGGTCCTGACCCGCGGCCCCTGGCCCCAGGGAGCTGCCAGCCCACACGGCCCCTAACAGCAGAAAAACTCATGTGTCCCTGACATTTTCTGCATGTGCTGTGTGGAGCGGTKGTTTTGTAAGCTGAAATAAATTCTCATGTCAGGCCTTGGCCCTGTCTGGCCTCGGTGCAGCAGGGTGAGCTCCAGGGGTGCTCGCAGTGCCAGAGCAGAGCCCTGCCCAGGAGAGGACGCAGGGGCAGCGGGGGGCGCTAGGGCTAGGAGCAACTGCTTGAGCAAGAGCTGCTTGCTTCTTGCTGCTGTGCTGTGGCTGATCCCCCATGAGGGCCTTTGCCACCACAGGTGATGCCCACCCTCCCCCCGGTGCCTGGGGCCGCCCCTCACCCGCGTAGCACCACCGCCACAGCCGGCAGCACCGGGCAGGCAGCGGCGGCACCGGGGAGCTACAGGCACAGGGCCCGGGCACCACCGCTCCGTGTGCGGTACCCACGGCCCCGGCCCCATGACGGGAGCCTCGGTGCCCGCAGGAGCTGTGCGGAGCCTCAAGGGAGCAGCCGGCGCCATGGCTGGGCACAGCAAAGCCACAGCGTGGTGGCAGCGGCAGTGCTGGCCGTGGGCGGGCTGGTGGGAGGCTCCGCAGGGCTGCAGCTGTGCGGGGAGCCGGGGCTGTGGGTTGGCGCTGGGGCTGGGGAGCATCCGCCTGTAGCTGCTGCAGCATCTCGGGCCGCGGGTGCCGCACGCGTGGGCRGCAGGAGGGTGCTGGGGCTGCACGGGAAGCTGCGCAGAGCCGCGTGGTGCCGGGAGCTGCCGCCACTGCCACTGCCGCGACGGCGCCGAGCCGCGGGTGGGGGGTGCGGGCGGCGGAGCGGTGCCGGACCGGGGCGGAGCCGGGGCCGGGGCTGCCAGGGCGAAGGCGAAGGTGCCAGCGCCGGCTCCAGCTCTGGCTCCAGCCGCTGCTGCCTGCCCTCGGAGAAGCGCTGGAAAAAGTCCTCCTGCTTCTTGCGGCAGCAGGGGCAGGGAACGTTTTTTCATCTCTTTCTTCCACAAAGGTTTTTGAAAGCAGGAGAGCCGCAGCGCAGAGGGGCGACATGAGGTTCATTTCTCCACTCAACCCCTCCCCACCCCGCCCCCTGACGACTGCTGCCGCTACCAAGCTGGGAGCAGCGGCTGATGCACCCTTGAGTCGTGCTGCCCTTGCGAGAGCCCTGGACCTGCTGGAGAACTGGGCCTGGAGGAGCCTCCTGAAGCTCAGCAAAGACAAGTGCAGGGCCCTGCACCCTGGGAGGAACAACCCTGAGCAGCAGCACACGCTGGGGGCTGCCCTGCTGCAAAGCGGCTCTGCAGAGAGGGGCCTGGGAGCGCTGCTGGACATCAAGGTGAACATGAGGCAGCAACGTGCCCTGTGGCCACGAAGGCCAATGATGTCCTCTGGGCAGTGGGAAGAGCGTTGCCAGCAGGCCGAGGGAGGTGACCCTGCTGCTCTACTCAGCCCTGGGGAGGCCTCATCTGGAGCCCTGTGTCTGGTTCTGGGCTCTTTTCTTATCATGGACCTTGTCAATGTCTTCTGCTACCTTAAGGGAGGGGTGTCAAGGGGATGGGGCCAGACTCTCTTTCAAGGGGGCCAAGAGACAGGACACAAGGCAATGGGTACAAACTGAAACCCAGGAAGCTCCAGCTGAACATGAGCAAGAACTTGTGTGCTGTGAGGGGGACAGAGCTCTGGAGCAGCTTGCCTGAAGAGGCTGTGGAGTCTCCTGCTCCACTGACATGCAAAACTGGCCCGGATGCAAGCCTGTGCACCGTGCTCAAGGTGACACTGCTTGAGCAGGGGGCTTGGACTAGATGATCTCCAGAGGTCGCTTGGACTAGATGACCTCCAGAGGTCCCTCCACCCTCAACCCTCCTGTGGTGCTGCGATTCCCCAACAGCAGATGCCTGTCTCCCTGCTGGCAGCAGGATGACTGCACTGGCCTCCCCACTGCCTGCACCCGCTGAGCTCTGGGCCCCCTCGGAGACCCTTGTGGGAGCACAGTGTGGGCTTTTCCCGGCTGAGCTCCTTCCAGTCACCCAGAGGACTGAAGGGGGTGTAAATCAATCAGTGTCACAACTTGCACATTCATGTCGGTGTTTATTATTGCAAACACATGGAGCAATTAGTTTATTAACAGTGTAAACTTGTGGAATAAACCTTGAGTCTTGCACAAGCATTGCACAGCAGATGGCCTCTGCTCGCCTTTCCTCCCAGAAACTCTCTCAGACACGAAGTTCAGCCTGGTGCATGCCAGCCTCCCTGCCCTTGGGGCGTGCGCAGACAGACCCCCACCTCTGGTGAGGGTCTGCAGGCCCTGACCACCCCTCCCACTGCCTGGCCCCTTGCCCCCACCGTCCCCCAGGAAAAGCCCACCCGGCCTTGCTTGGGGGCCCCTCTACAGGTGACAGGGCCTCTGCTTTCAAGACCCTCCCTCCCAAAAAACGCAGCACTTTTAGCCTCCATTTCAAGCTCTGCCACCAGGCCACTGGACCTGTTCTGGAACACTCAAAACACAGCACCTTTAGGGTCCATTTCTGAGCCCCAAAACAGCCCCTGCATCCTCTTCCCCAGCTCCCAACACCCACCACTTAGCCTCCCTTTCCAGCCCTGAAATCAGTCTGATGCACCCGCCTGGGAGCCACAGACACCCAGGACTTGGCCTCTGGGTCCGAGCTCTGGAACCAGCCCCTGAAGCTGCTTCCAGGGCTCCGAAACACAGCACCGAGCCCCGGCTTTGCAGCGCTGAGAGCAGCCCGCTCATGCTGCTCCTCAGCACCACAAAGGCAGGACTGAGCCTCTGCTCTGGAGCTCTGAACCAGCCCAGAGAACATGGTCTTTGGGCCCCAAACATGCAGGATGCAGAGGTGGAGGCTAAACGTTGCCCTCGGGGGCTGCCGACCAGCTATGGCAGCTGTTCGGGGCTCACAAACGCAGACTGAGGCCTCAAAGCAGCCGCCAGACCCACCTGAGCCTCAAAGCACAGCAGTTCACCTTCCCCGCTGCCCCCCCACCAGCCCCCACACCCCCGTTTTAACACCCCCAGTGCAGCCCCGGAGCCGCAGCTCCTGTGCGCGGGTCCCGGCCCCAGTGCGCCCGCGGCCCCCGTGCAGCCCCCGCGCTGCAGGACCCCCGGCTCCAGCCAGCGGCACCGCAGCCCCAGCCTGCCTGAGCGTGGCTCCTCCACGGCTCCCGGGCCCGGTGGCTCCCGGCAGCGGGTGGGTACCGGGCCAAGTCCGCAGCTGCCACCCGCCCTGCACCGGCCCCAGCTCCGGCCCCACTCCCGGCACTGAGCAGCTCCTCCCCACTCACCTCGGGCCACCCGGAGCTGCCGGGGCAGCGCTCACGGCCGCCGCTGGCTGCGGAAAGTGGGAGCCCCGCGGACACCGAGCGCTGCCACCCGCACCCGCCCCCGACCTCAGGGCCAAACCAGAGCAGCCGCACAGGCACCGGGAAAAGCCGCTGCGCCCCGGCCCTGGCCCTCACCTCCCCACCCCCGACTGTGACTCCGCCCCTAGCTTCGGCCTCGCCACAGGCCACCGCACAGGCCCCGCCCCGATCTGGTCCTGCCCCTCGCTGGCTACGGCCCGACCCACCCCGGGCATGCCCCTCTGCTCTCTGGAAGCAGATGTTTGTGAAATGCAGAATCAGCTTTTGTCGCGAATTTCACCCAGAGCTACATGGAGGACATTTCCTTCATTCCAAATAATTCAATTAGCTCTGTTCAGAGACTAATTTGTCCAAATTTCAGAAACTCTTTGAGAGAGGGAAAGCTTTTTCTATAATTTATTAATAAAAATAAGGCATGAGAGGATAAGACCTACTAATTCTAAAATCTTAGCAGGTTTGCCAATGAGAAACAGCAGTATAATTCGCTGTCTGTAGATAAAGTTGACTTCATCTAGGGGAGATCTACTAAAGTAATAAAAGTTCTGTCTTTATTTATTTAAAGGCAGCCCTGTTTTCTATCCGCATGAAGTTGAACGAAGATTGCAAGTAAATGGTTCGTTTCCTAACAAAAGGAAATGAATCGTTCATCTTTTTTTTTGAAATCTTTGCCTATCCACTTCCAGTTTTGAACAGTTCCCAGGCCACATGAGAAAATGGGAGTTACTAAACGGTATTGTGTGATTGTAACTGAGAAATCATGACAAAAGCTTCTAATTCCAGACATTAATTTTCTCAGAGCTGCCCAAATACATCTCCCTGAAATGTATACCTGAAATACCCTCATCCCGCTGGTGTGGGATTTTAAATAAGAACACTTACAAAGATTTCCTKTCTCTGTCAAGAGCCCTAACTGATCRAAAACTAAATAAAAACAATAYATTGAAATGACTTTTTGCACAGTCTCCTAGCCTGGTAGCCAAACATTCAGACCAGTGGTCACCTCGCASCCACTATCGCCAATATTTCCTTTCTTCTCATATCCTTCAMAGATTTTAATGTCTTCTTTTTGCTGTGTTGGTTGTCAGAAAAGCATCTTTGGCTTGCAGATTGTGTCCTTTCTTTATWGCAGCCGGGGCAYGCGTTTTCCTGGACATTTGTTGGTTTATTCGTGCTGAGGAGGTCTCWCACACATCAGGCTGTTCTGAGAGCTTTAAGGAGCTGGTGTTTGATGAGGCTTTCATTACAGGGCTTYCCCCTGCTGTGAGRTTTCTCCTGTGCTAGGGTGAAGAAAGYAGTCCATAAAAAATAAYAAAAACCAATGGAGATTTTATCTACATTTATTCCATTTATTGCAGAACTTGGATGCAACGAGACTGTCAAAATCAGCAGGGCTTGTGGAGCATGAATGAGATGCAACAGACTTGTCAATCTGGGGCAAAATATTATATCACTGCAGATTTGAATGGCGTGATATTACTCCTGTGGGGGAAGTGTGATCACCTGTATGACACTGCCTGGATCAGCACAGTTTCTATGGTGGTTAAGAAGGAAGACTTTTTACATCTTCTCTGCGATTTTCAAAATTATTTGGTGTTGGCATAATTCAGTGACTTGAGTGCCTAGAGAGCTCTCACAAGGCCACTAGCAACTAAGTGACCATATGGGTAATACCAGGAAAAACTG
>NW_028186874.1:27265-28889 GCF_003343005.1 Rhea americana
CATCAGGCTGGTGCAGATGCAGCTCACGATGCCTGGCACCTGGAGGCAGCACGTCTGAGAGTGGGGCTGCTGCCGGAGCACAGCCATTTCCCCAGCTCCCACTGAGTTTTCTTCTCTTTGTGCCGCCCTCTGCTTGGCCTCAGAGGGTGCCGGGTGCCTGGCACACCTGGATTCAGAGGGTCGAGAAGGCCCCGGGAGGGCTCCAGCCCTGCACACCCCCGTCGCAGCCTACTTATGTGCTCCAGCTGGGAGGCATCGTCTGGCATGAGCACATCCAGCATGAGAGCAGCTGCCTGTGTCTCATAGGTGCTGGACGTTGTCATGCCCTGGATGGCCACGATGATGACATCTGCCCTCTCAGAGRGCTGGAGAAATTTCTTAAATATCTGTGGGAGAAAGGAGCAGAGGGAAGATGATAGAGAGGTCACACGAAGCTGGGTGACAGCACTGAGGAGGAGGTCAGGGCCCCTGTGCGCTGATGCGGAAGGGAACCAGAGCTTGCTGGCAGCCGGGGCGGGGGAGAGGGAGGGAAGCCTTTGCTTAGCCCCTGTGCAGGGACAGTGCAAGCCCTCTCCCCAGTGACCACAAGCCCCCCTTAGCCCCACTGCTTCAGGGCCCTTCTGCTCATGCAAGCCTCATGCCGACCCCACRGCCACCAGGCCCCCAGGGGAGGCGCGCCTTACCACGGCAATTTCCACAGCACTGATGGACCGTGGAACCTGGAAGGCATTGGCCGCTTCCCACTCCCTCTGCAGCTCCAGATGCTTGGGGCTGTAGTGGGTCACTTCCCTGCGTGTGCAGGAGGGGAAACACAGGGCAGTCAGCGGGAAGGGCAGCGAGGTGGAGATGGCGCACTGGCAGCATGCGGGAGGAATCTTTGGAACTGCGTGCGTGCATGTCCCCTCCCTGCTCGAGGAAGCAGATGCATAGCTCAGCAGCCGTGTCCTGCTGCTCAGGCACCCACTCCACTAAGCCCGGGCTCTGTGGGTCCCAGGCTTGACGCAGCATGCTTGCTGCCTGCGCTGGCGACAGGGGCGTGTTCTGCTCTTTTCTCTCGCTGAGCAGAAGGGCACTGAGGCAGTGCCGTGGCTCGCCTGGCCTTGCCTGGGTGTCTGTATGGGAGAGGACCGAGGCCGGTGCAGAGGCTCTTACTTCTTTGCTGCAGCAGGAATTTATGCAAGTGACGCAGGGCATCGGCTGCTCCGCGACTAGTCCCCTAGTCCTTGTAAGAGCAGCACAAGGCAAGACATCCCACCAGCTTCCCCGTGATGGAGAGACGCAGGTTTCCATGGCTGGCCGAGCTGCCGTCCTTGCTTCTTGCTGAGCGGGAGCTGGCTCGGTTCTGGGGGAGGGAGGTAGCACTGGCACCAGGGCTGCGGGTGACCGGTCGGCACCAAAGCCTGGCAGCCAGAGCCCACCCAGGGCTGGAGGCCAAGGGAGCCAGAGCTTTAGAGGGCCCTGCAGCCCTGKCTCCCACCGCAGCTGGGCAGCAGCCCAGGGCAGTGATGACTAGAACTACAGGGGGCTGCCAGCCACCAGAAAGGGCTGACAGGGTATCCGGAAGCTGCCTGGACCCACAGGCTCCTTACCTTCAGCAAGGACAAGCAGTTGACGAGGAAGTCGG
>NW_028186874.1:30055-33883 GCF_003343005.1 Rhea americana
ATGGCAACAACGGTGAGCATCACTTGCTGCCTCACTGCATTGTCCAGGTGTTTAATGGACTCTTCGCAGAGCAGCGCCTGGAGAGCACAGCTGTGATGGGGCACGGGAACCGCCAGCACCCAGCAAGGAACCTGCAGGGCTGGTGGAGCCCAGGTGCTCCCAGCACAGCTGCCCCCTCATCAAACAGGGCCCTGCTCGCAGGGCTTCTCAGGGGCTCCTGGAGACCTGCGGTGGGAAGGTCTCCCCCCGGCCTGTCCTTACTGGCATGACTGCCCCCTGCCGGCATGCCCTCGTCCCCAGGCCTGCGGGGCGTCCCCTCACCATGAGATGCTCCGTCAGCTTGGCTCTGCAGAAGTGAAGGGACTGCCACAYGGAGAAATCTCTGCGAGAAGCCCTGCAGAAGGTATGGATGGCAGACAGAAACTGCAGCTTCTGAGCTACTTCCTGACACCAAGGAGAAGAGAGACAGAGCAGAGAGCCTGAGAGGCGCAGAGGCACGGCCGGCAGCCCCAGGGCACCGCAGGGCCCGCACTAGCATGCGGCACACCTGCAAGGGAACAGCTTTGCGCAGCCAGCACCCCTCTGGGGGCTTCTGAGCACCGAGCAGACGCAGCGGCACCCACCACGACATGCAGGCATGGGAACCCCCCAGGAGATGCTGGCACCAGCCCAAACAGAAATGACCATGGTTACCTTCCTTCTGCTTTCAGAATAGGCGTGCATGCAGCCCAGGGCTTCTGCCACCTCTCTGGGCGTGCTAGGACCTGAGGCAGAAAGAGAGGCAGCGGAGCTGCAGGGGCTGCTGGGCGGGTCGGAGGGAAGAGCCGAGGCCTCGGCCCAGCCGCCCGTGCCGGCTCACCGTGCCACAGCCACCAGCCCCTCGCCCTGCCCGGTCACTCACTGATCCGCAGGAGATCGAGCACACACAGGCTGTAGGGCAGCACCCGACAGCTGCTCTCCGCAGGGGCTGGAGACAGCCTGCCCTCCTCCTCCTCCTCCACCTCCGCCTCATCTGCCCAGGCCACCCTGGGGCAGCTGGGGGGGCATCTCTCCACCATCCTGCGGGACGGAGGCAAGGTGTGAGGGTCTCTGTGCCAGCTGCCAAAGGCACCCCAGCAGCCCCATCCCTCTTACTCGGATCTACCGCACACAGGGAGACCTCAGGGAAACACCTCGGCCACGCGAGACTGCCGGGGGGCTCGCAGGGAAAGGCTTGGGCACGCTCGGGGGGACTCCTCCACGCGCTCCCGTCCGCTCCCTTCGCCGCCTTTCTGGACACTGTGGGGCGGCGGCCGCAGGCGGGTGTCATAGGAGGGGGGTGGTGGTCGCAAAGGGCCCCGTTGTCACCCCAGGGCAGGGCACGTTCCCGCGGGGAGGGGGCGCCGGAGCCGGGTCCCTCGTCCCGGGACACCCGCAACCGCAATGGAAGTAGCCGCATGGGGAGAGAAACKCATGGAAACACCGATAATCAGGATCCTTGAGGAACACAAATCAGTGGCAGTGCTTTGGAGGGAAAAAATGCTAAAGGAAATGTTATCAGAACGGCACGGAAATAACGAGAACTGCCAGTTCTGGGGATACATAAGAAATATTTTGGAACTTTATGATATACCATAAAGTAAGAGCAACAAAAGWTAATAAAAAGAAGCAGCAGAAGTGAGTGTTGGTAGCATGAAATGTTAACTAGGATTGTAAGATTACTCACATGATCTAAATACTCCTCAGACAGAAATCTACTGGGAAAGTCAAATTATTAGAAATTTAACAAGATACGGRAATTGTAGTACTATTAGCAGCACTGACACATTCTGGGCTCTCCCTTTCTCCCCTCTGTGGAAACCTCCTGGCATTTACCCTTTTGGGGCCGTTTCAGTGTTTATTTTGCACTGCCTCACCACCAAGCAGGCCGGAGTCGGTACCCAGGGCACAGCTCTGAGCAAACAGATCCAGGATGGCATCCTGAGGGCACCCCCCAAATGGGGGGCACCCCCACCCYGGCTTTGGCTAGGTGCCCACCCGCAATCCCTCCTTCCCTGTGTTTGTGCCCCCCAGATCCTCTGCTTGGCTTTTTGAGCTCCACTCGGTGTTTTGGAGCTCCCCTCTTGCCCCAGAGGGCAGGCTTTGTGCCCTCCCACCCAGTCCCTCCCTTTTGCCTTTCTTTACCCTCCAGATCTCTTCATTTTGCTTTTTCTCCTCCTCCTGGACCCCGTTTAGCCCCAGGGTGGCTTTGGAAGCCTGAGCACTCTCTTCCCAGAGGTCTCCCCACCTTGCACAGGGCAGACGGATTGGAGTGGGGGGGCAGGTAAAGATCCTGTTAGACTGGCTTCTTTGTGGCCCATTCTCTCTTGCGTGTCTCACCTAACTAACTCCTTGCTTTGGGATAGGACACTCTGTAACCATGAAAAGATCACAGACGATCCCCAAATTCGAGCTTTTCTCCCCCAGAAAGTTCATGGCAGTCCTGGGCACGTGGGTAAGGGCTGCACTCTGTCGTCATCTCCATCACCCCAGTCCCAGCCACGTCCCCTCGAGGAACCCGGGGAGCAGTGAAGAGCTCGGGCTCCAGGACCACGCACGGCACAGCAGGAGCCACCACGGGAACCAGCCCGGCCTCTCTCGGGGACCACGTCCTCATGTCCGCACGCTCGGAGCCCTCCGGGGCAGCCCCACGCGCAGCCCTCGCGCAGCACAACGGAAGGTGCGGCAGGGGCTCTCCAGAGCCATYGCCCGGCAGCACCGGTCCACGTGCTGGAGCCGCAGTCGGCGCTCAGGATGCTGTGATGGGCTTTCCTCCAGCGAAGGAGAAGAGGGCCCAGAGTCGGTTTGCATTGGAAAGGGGAGGGAAGAGACAGCCCGCCTGGAGACAGCAAAGGGACCCAATGGGGAGCGGGGAGCCCCCAGACCTGGACACCACGATTGGTCCGGACCATGGTGCGAGGGGCGGGGAACGCAGACCGTAGGGGTATAACAGACCGGGAGCAGTTGTTGCTGCTCGGAGTCCCTCCTCGGAAGCAGCCAGCTGCCCGCACTGCCCAGCCCCTCACTCCCTCACACTCTGCAGCAGCACCTGTGCCTGGGCTGGGGGCCCGGGGGAGCTTCATGTCTCGGGACAGCAGCTGAGGAGGAACAAGGGGCTCCCAGCTGGCCCGCGCAAGCCTCGTGCTCCTGCTCTCCTGCCCTGCCCGAGTTTCCATCTCCAGCCCAGGAGGGACGCGCAGCCAGGAGGGCTGCCTTTGCGTTTAAGGAGGCTCCTCACAAGCCGCCATCTGGAGCTTCCTCCACAGCCCCCAGGGAAGTCAGCTCGGCTCGGCTGGCAGGGAACAAGTCTTCCCGCTCACTGGTGGCAGGTGGCCGCAGCACAGCAGGGAGGGCAGGAGGGAGCCTGCGGGCACTGCCAGCTCCCTCCTGCTGCTCCTGCCACGCTGGCCCCCGCCACGCTGCCTTGCCATGGCAGTCCCAGCAGCAGCTGTCCCTCAGAAGACTGAGGGGGGGATCGCATCAATGTGTATAAGTACCTGAAGGGAGGGTATCAAGCAGACGACGACAAACTCTTTTCAGTAGTGCCATGTGACAGGACAAGAGGCAATGGGCAGAAATGGAAGCACGGGAAGTTCCACCTGAACATGAGGGGGAATTTTTTTCCTGTGAGAGTGACAGAGCACTGGAGCAGGTTGCCCAGAGAGGTTGTGGAGTCTCCTTCTCTGGAGATATTCAAGGCCCGCCTGGATGCAACCCTGTCTAACATGCTCTAGGTGAGCCTGCTTGAGCAGGGAGGTTGGACTAGATGATCTCCAGAGGTCCTTTCCAACCTTACTGATTCTATGATTC
>NW_028186874.1:34213-36139 GCF_003343005.1 Rhea americana
AAGCATGTTTCAACAGTGACGTGTTCTCTGGGTGTTCAAGAAAAGGAATAAATGTAAATAAGTACTTACATCAGTCACTTCAACCCCACAAGGCCACAATACTCCTTGGAAGTTCTTTTGAACACCCAGAAGCAGCCGTCTCAACTTAGGCAAGTCATTTGAATTTGATCTKTGCTTGACCCTCAGAATCTCCCCTCTTAGACATTAGATATTAATTTCCTCTAAGCTGACTTGCAGTACYAAAAGAYAAAGAAAAGGGACTATCTGACACAAAAAGTACTATATGGATAAGACAGCAGAGGTATTTTTCAAGCTGCTGTGTTTGCAGTCCTGGAAAGGTTTTCATCTTTCCCCCAAATAAACGTCCAAACTCCGTATCACTGTATCACTTTATCACTGTATCACTTTTCCCAACTTTACTTCAAGGCTTCTAATTCAATCACTTGCCCTTTAGGCCTGTTGCCCAAAATCTGGGTTCTGTTACCCGGTATGCAAGCAACCAACAGACACACAGGGTCAAGGTATTTGTTTATTTCATTTCTGCATGGAGATGGGGGTTAGGTGGTAAATCCACAAAGCTAGCACACCTTCTCCCCCTCTCATTCTTGATTTATACACACTTTTCAGGGAGTACTTCATACAAATCTTTCTATTGGTTACAATTTCATTACAGGCCAGCCATCCTTTACTTACTTCRTCTAATTGTTTAGAAAAATATGCACCAGTCTTTTCCAGCTCCCAAGCATTTGGGTCATTACTTCCGAGGCCACCTGCTGCCTCTCATGCACATACAATTGAAAGGGTTTAGCCATATCTGGGAGTCCCAACGCTGGAGCTTCCATCAATTTCTTTTTTTATTTCATTGAAACTAGCACGGCATTCTGGGGTCCACTCTAACCATTCTCCTGGACCCTTTAGGGCTGCATAKAAAGGTTTAGTTATCAGCCCAAAATTAGGGATCCATATACAGCAAAATCCTGCCATTCCCAAGAATCCCCTCAGCTGTCTTCTTGTGCGGGGTCCTGCAATTCAGCATATAGCTTCTTTTCTTTCCGCTCCTAGTGCACGTTGTCCTTTTGATATTTTAAAACTAAGATATTGGACCTCCTTCTTCGCAGTCTGAGTCTTTTTCTTTGAAATACGATACCCGGCAAGTCCCCAAAAATTTAACAGACTCACTGTTGCCTCTAGACACATTTGCTCTGAATCTGCTCCAATCAAAATGTCAT
Organism: Rhea americana; assembly: GCF_003343005.1. Lineage (NCBI taxonomy): Eukaryota > Metazoa > Chordata > Aves > Rheiformes > Rheidae > Rhea > Rhea americana. Next base: position 35,443 of record NW_028186874.1, read on the forward strand.
TGACATACTGTAGAAGAGTGACATTTTTGTTACCTTCCTGCCATTGGGCTAGTTCTYTGGCCAAGATCTCACCAAACAGGGTAGGACTGTTCTTGAATCCTTGAGGAAGAACCGTCCAGCATAACTGCTCCTTCCTCCTCGTAGTGGGACTTTCGCATTCAAAGGCAAAAACTGTCTGGCTTTGTTCTTCTGCAGGAATACAGAAAAAAGCATCTTTTAAATCTAGCAYTGTAAAACAATTGTTAGTCTCAGCCACCAAGGCTAAAAGAGTATGTGGGTTTGGCACGGTTGGATGGATATCTTTTGTTATTTGGTTCACTGCCCTTAGGTCCTGGACCAGCCGATATTCTTGGGAATGCAGTTTCCTTACCAACAGGACTGGTGCATTGAATTCAGACTGACACTCTCTAAGCAGGATGTATTGCAAGAAGGCATTAATTAGGGGTTCCAATCCTCTACGTACTTCTAGCTTGGTAGGGTACTGATGCATCCTAACTGGCTTCACTCCTGGTTGTAGCTCTACATTGACCAGAGATGCGTTTTTTCCTTTACCTGGCTTTGTTGAGGCCCAAACCAAGGGAATCACCGCATCCAATACGCTTGAAGGGATACTTGCACTGTTATCGTCTGGAGCTGATCCCATCAAAAGGCAGATTTGTGCTCTCCATGCTGACTCTGGAGGGATGTGGAGCTGCAC
>NW_028186875.1:0-11407 GCF_003343005.1 Rhea americana
GAGATGGAGACGGACGAGGAGAAACTCAAGCCGGGTGAGCGATGTGGGTGCTGGGTGCTGGGTGTCTCGGGGCAGGTGACACGGCCCTGATCCCCTCTCCCGGGTGCCAGGGAAGCCCAAGAAGGGCGGCAGCAGCAAGGAGGACGAGGAGGACCCCTGGGCGGAGGAGAAGGGCCAGGACCGCAAAGGTGGGTGCTGCTCGCCCTTGGGTGCTGCTCGCCCTTGGGTGCTGCCCCCCCCGGCCTTTTCCCCTTGACCATCTCCACTCCCCCCTCTTTTTTTTTGTTTTCCAGGAAAAACCAAAAAGCCAGGTGGGAAGAAGTGGGAGACAGACGAGGACGAATGGGCCCCTCCGGAGGAGAAGACGAGTGAGTTGGTCTCCAGGGTGGTGGTGGTGTTGGGGYAGCCGGGGATGGGGTGTCACCCCGTTTTCCATGTCCCCCACCAGAATGTCCCCCCATCGGGCTGGAGTCCCACCGCATCGAGGACGACCAGCTCCTGGCCTCRTCCATGCTGCGCCATGGCCTGGGCGCACAACGCGGGCGCCTCAACATGCAGGTAAGAGCCCCGGCGGTGGCGGCGGCAGATCCCCGCACCCGCGGACTCCCTCGCAGGCAGGCACCAACGAGGACGACTTCTTCGATGGCGCCTGGTGCGCCGAGGACGACAGCCGGGCGCACTGGCTCGAGGTGGACACGCGCCGCACCACCAAGTTCACCGGCGTCATCACGCAAGGACGGGACTCCCAGATCCAGTACGGGGCCGGGGGGACCGGGGGGAGGCGAGCGAGCAGGGCGCCGCGGCCACGCGCCGCGCTCTGAACCTGTCCCCTTTCGTCCTCCAGYGAGGATTTTGTCACCAGTTTCTACGTGGGCTTCAGCAACGACAGCCAGAACTGGGTGATGTACACCAACGGCTACGAGGAGATGGTACGTGGTGGGACCCCCAAAGCGGGGCTGGCAGAGGTGGTGGGGGGGATAAGACCCCCTTGTAGAACCCCATCTCTCCCCCCTGGCCAGATGTTTTACGGCAACGTGGACAAGGACACGCCGGTGTTGACCGAGTTCCCGGACCCGATGGTGGCTCGCTACATCCGCATCTACCCGCAGACGTGGAACGGCAGCCTCTGCATGCGCCTCGAGGTCCTGGGCTGTCCCCTCTCCAGTAAGAAACGCTYGGGGACAGGGTTGGGGTGGGTGACAGTGGCTCTCCGGCCCCCTACGGTGGCACCTGGCTCGTGGGTGCCGACGCGCMTGTCCCTCCCCCAGCCATCAGCAGCTACTACACGCAGCAGAACGAGGTGACGTCCACCGACAACCTGGATTTCCGCCACCACAGCTACAAGGACATGAGGCAGGTGAGCCCRGGGCGCCGTGGGGTTGGCACCCTGCGCTAGCCTCGAGGGCGTCTGTCCATCCCCACGGCCCGAAGCYGGCCGGTGGCCCCCAGGCAGGGCCCGCTGGCTCCCAGCACTTGTCCCCGTGCACCCTYAGCTCATGAAGGTGGTCAACGAGGAGTGTCCCACCATCACGCGCATCTACAACATCGGCAAGAGCTCGCGGGGGCTCAAGATCTACGCCATGGAGATCTCGGATAACCCGGGCGAACACGAGACCGGTGAGACGTGGGAGAAAAGGGGAAGGCTCTAGGGTGCCTCTCCCGTGCCCCAGAGCGGGAAGGACCACAGGTGGTGGCAGGGGCACGGCCTGATCGTGCCGTGTGCCCGCAGGCGAGCCCGAATTCAGGTACACGGCYGGGCTGCATGGCAACGAGGTGCTGGGCCGGGAGCTGCTGCTCCTGCTCATGCAGTTCCTGTGCAAGGAGTACCAGGACGGCAACCCCCGGGTGCGGAGCCTGGTCGCCGAAACCCGCATCCACCTTGTGCCGTCCCTCAACCCCGACGGCTACGAGCTCGCCCGCGAGGCGGTACGGAGATGGGCGAGGGAGGGACGGCGGGGCGGGAGGTAGCACCGGGTGGCTCACCGCCRGCCCCGACACGTCGCCGCAGGGCTCGGAGCTGGGCAACTGGGCGCTGGGTCACTGGACGGAGGAGGGCTACGACCTCTTTGAGAACTTCCCCGACCTGGCGTCGCCGCTGTGGGCGGCCGAGGAGAGGAAACTGGTGCCGCACAAATTCCCCAACCAYCACATCTCCATCCCGGAGCACTACCTGGCTGAGGACGCCACGGTGAGTGCGGCGAGAGGGGGGACAGCATCGCGGTGGCGGCGAAGCGAAGGGCACGTCCCACGCAGCGCCCGTCTTGCCAGGTCGCAGCGGAGACGCGGGCCGTCATGGCCTGGATGGACAAGAACCCCTTCGTCCTGGGAGCCAACCTGCAGGGAGGCGAGAAGCTCGTGTCCTACCCCTTCGACGCGGCGCGGCCCCGCAGCGAGACGCCGGCGGCCGCCGTTCGCCTGCCGGACGACTACGAGGACGAAAATCCCGAGCTGCAGGAGACGCCGGACCACGCCATCTTCCGCTGGCTTGCCATCTCCTACGCCTCGGCCCACCTCACCATGAGCGAGACCTTCCGCGGGGGCTGCCACACGCAGGACATGACCGACTCCATGGGCATCGTGCAGGGCGCCAAGTGGCACCCGCGGGCYGGCAGTAAGTGGGGCTTCCTCCCCCCACCCGCCCTCCATCTAGGCCATCAACGTGGCACACCACGGTGGGCAGGTTGGGTGGTGAAGGGTGGCCCCAGGGCACCCACYGCTTCGCCCACTCTTTTTTCGCAGCCATGAATGACTTCAGCTACCTGCACACCAACTGCTTGGAGCTCTCCATCTACCTGGGCTGCGACAAGTTCCCCCACGAGAGCGAGCTGCAGCAGGAGTGGGAGAACAACAAGGAGTCTCTGCTCACCTTCATGGAGCAGGTGAGCGCCGGGACACGAGGGCCGGGGGCTCCGCCGCCTGCCCCCCCAAGCACCTCCTCACCTCTCGCGTCCCCTTCCCTCGTGTAGGTTCATCGGGGCATCAAGGGCCTGGTGACAGACCAGCAGGGCGAACCCATTGCCAACGCCACCATCGTCGTCGGCGGGATCAACCACAACGTCAAGACCGGTAAGGCGCGCGGGGTGGGACGCAGAGGGCAACGGCGGCGCCACGTTGCCTCCCTTGACCCCTCTCGGCGTTTGCAGCCAGCGGCGGGGACTACTGGCGCATCCTGAACCCGGGCGAGTACCGCGTCTCGGCCCGGGCCGAGGGCTACAACCCCAGCGTCAAGACCTGCAGCGTCTTCTACGACATCGGCGCCACGCAGTGCAACTTCGTGCTGTCGCGCTCCAACTGGAAGCGCATCCGAGAGATCATGGCCCTGAACGGCAACCGACCCATCCGCCGCATCGTGCCCGGGCGCCCCATGACGCCCCGCGAACGCATGCGCCTCCGCATGCGCCTGCGGCACCGCATGCGCCTGCGGCAGCAGATGAGGCTGCGGCGCCTCAACGCCACCACCACGGCTGCCAGCGGCCCCACGGCCCCGCCGCCCACCACGGCCCTGCCCTTCCCTTTCAGCAGCACCACCTNCTGCGGCAGCAGATGAGGCTGCGGCGCCTCAACGCCACCACCACGGCTGCCAGCGGCCCCACGGCCCCGCCGCCCACCACGGCCCTGCCCTTCCCCTTCAGCAGCACCACCTACGCACCCTGGAGCCAAGAGCCCCCCACCCCCGGCACCTGGGAGATGGAGACGGAAACGGAGGTGGTGACGGAGGTGGTGACGGAGACGGAGGCCTGGGAGGTGGGCACAGGGACAGCGCAGCCCCTCACCACGGCCGAGACCTACACCGTGAACTTTGGTGATTAGGAACTGCTTTGTCCTGTCGCTCCCGCCTCGAGCCAAGGCCAGACGCTAGCGGCTGGTTTGGTTTTCACCCGCTGCAGGCTCCRGCATCTGCTTCCGAAGTCTTCCTCGAGCCCTGCGGCCCCCAAGGCAGCCCGCCCCAGGCAGGCGCCCGCTCCTCACCCGCGTTGCTTCCTCCACCTGCAGGCCACGCGGTGCCAATGCTTGCCCCGAAGGCCAGGGGGCTGTGGGGTGTCCCCCTTGCCGGGMTCCAGAGCCAGATGGGAAAGGACATGCTGCCCCTTCCCTCCAGGGCGGGCAGTGCCACCCCCAAGCCTGGCAAGGGAGGAGGTGAAGGAGGATCCAGCCCTCGCCCCATCCCCAGCTCCTGGCACGGCAGGGTGGGCAGGGGTGGTCCCGCTCTCCAGGGCAGGGCCCACACAGAAGCAGGCACAACCCCAGTCTCCCCCCCCCCAGTTTTCGTTACACAAATAAATCAAGCTACGTTGGTACGAGCATCGCCTCGCTTCTCAATGCTGCCAGTCCTGTGCCTGGCTGGCTCCGTGCCACCCTTCCGTGAGGACAGGGGAGGCTGACACTCAGGTGGGTGTGCCAAGCCCCTCCACGGGGGGCAGCGAGAGAGGCCAGGGGTTTATTGAGTCCGCGTCCCACCCGCTCAGTCAGTGCCCGACCTCCATGTCCCCGTCATCGTCCTCGGTGCCGAAGCCGGAGAAGCTGATGGGCTGGCAGCTGAGGTCGCGCAGGTTGATGAGGCAGGCAGTCTGAGTGGCGCTGAAGGCGGGCACTGTCACCAGCAGGACCTGCTGCCCGTTGTCTCCTGCAAGGACAGGCAGGGAGGGGGTCAGCTGGACGAGCCCCTCCATCAGCATGTTCCAGCTCGGGCACCGTTGCACCCTGGCTCAGTCCACTGGCCCATCGGGGAGACTGGGAGTCCCAGCCGATGGTGGCTCGAGGTCCCGCAGGCTCTGGGACTCACCTTTGAGCATCTTGGACTGGAAATGGGGAGCGTTGCCGCAGAAGTAGACATGAGGGCAGTCGGTGAGGATGAAAGGGTCCGATTTGTAGAAGGGGTAGCAGCCTGGAGGGAACAGAAATGGGACGAAGATCCCTCATCCACACATCATCCCTCAACCCCCTCACCACCAGCGGCTCCCACAGCAGCCACCCAGCCTGGGCCTTACCTAGGGTGTCCGGGGCCGTGGGGCAGATGTGTCCCACCCTCAACGTGCACTCCAGGATCTCCAGGTAGTCATCCATGCTGCTGTATTTGAAGATGTCACTGACATTCTGCCCTGATGTACCCAGAAACCTGCAACATTTTGGGGAGAAAGGAGGAGATAGGYGGATGGCTGTACCTGCTGCGAGTTGTGCCTGTGATGCTCAAGCTGCAAGTAGCTGTCAAGGGCCTGGTGGCACAGCATTTTTTTTGTTGGTTGGTTTCTTCACCTGACACCATCCACGTCGGCCTGGTAGGGGTTGGTAACCAGCTGAAGCGTGGAGTAGGCACTGGCGAGGGGCAACATGCAGTGATGCAGCGGCTGCTGGGGCAGCATGTAGTTGGTTGGGTCAAACTCGCCAGGCATCACATCTACAGGCACCGAGGTCTGTGGGCAGAACGGGGATTAGCAAAGGCAGCCAAATTGCGCTGTTTAGRAAGGGGCTTCACGTGCCACCTCAGAGCAAAGCCCCGGCTGGAGCTTGCTGCCAGGTCTCACTCCCAGATTTGGTCCTGGAAGCTCCACTCGGCTTTACCACAGAGAGGGAGGAGGAAGGTGAGGGGTTTGAGGCTGGGCTCTCTTTTGCCTTCCTTTCTTGCTACATTCCTGTATGGCCCCATGTGGAATGCTCAAAAGGAAATGTGGGGCCAGAGAAGGGGCATTTGCCACCCCCACCCTCTAGGCTGCTGGCAGGGTATTGCCTTCTGGGCCCAGGAGCCACTCTCCTCGCCCCCGAAGGTGCCCGAATCCCCGGKCAGCCCGAACCAGCTCCAGGCACTCACACAAAGCTGCAGCAGTATCTCATCCAGCATCTTCACAGCCTCCACACTGGCAGCCTGCGTCTTCTTGGTCAAGTACTTGGCCTACGTCAGCAGGAAGATGGTGAGGAACAACCCCGTTCCTGCCCTGATCCCAGCCTCTGTAGGATTGCTGGTGCTAGGCCTGGCATCGCCAAAGCCAAGTGGGGGGGATGCACCCCCAGGAGCGGAGGGCTCCTGGGAGCTCCCTTCCCCATCCTACCTTGTTGATGGTGTCACGGTTCTGCGTGTTCTGGCTCAGCAGGTTCCCGGCGAGGATGATGCGYGAGATCTGCGCCGCGCAGCTCTGCTCGCCCTCGGCTCCCAGCTGCCCCGTCACCACGTCCACCAGCAGCTGCATGCTCAGCAGGGACTCGCCGCTCCCGCTGCCCAGCCCCAGCCCCGACACCAGCAGCACGAACCTAGGCRGAGAGGTTTGGGCAGCCGCCTGCGCCAATCCCTGCCCTTATGGTGATGCCGGGGCTGCGAGCCTCAAGGGACCCCAGGGGAGCCACAGGCAGGGGCAAGTGGGGGCGGTGAAATAGCAACGTGAGCCCAAATCAGCTTTCTCGGCACAAGGAGCCTACCCCGACTGCCAGATGGGGCAAACGGTCCCTGGGGCTCTGGATGCAGCAAGGGACACGATGCCGGCCCCACTCTTGTCGCTGTGGAGACTCACTTGTCCGTGCTGGGACCCCTCCAGGGCAGYGGCCGCGGCAGGTCAGTAAAGCAGTACTCGTCCACCAGGAACTTGCCGTCGTCCTGCTCRGAGCCGTACAAGGCAAGGATGGTCCCTGCGGCAGAAAGCGGCAGTGAGCCCCCACCCCAGCAGGTCCCGCGAGGCGCCTCCCGCCTCCGAGCCGCCGTCCCCTACCTGTCACCAGCTTCTGCACCTCAATGGCTCCGTCCAGCTTGATCCGCTGCAGCTCGTCTTCTAGGATCAGCTCGTCCGAGGGATGGATGTATTTGGGCAGGGGGGGCTGAGGCAGAAGGTTGTGCTGGGGAATGGGGGGGGACAGGGCAAGCCATGAGTGCTTCGTGGCCAGAGGCAGGGCAGACGGCAAGGCTGAGCTGCCGGGAAGGGCCCTCCGCACCTCCGAACACTGCTCCGCTCGTGGAAACCACAGCGAGGGCGCGTGACTCACCAAGAGAGGCCACAGCAGCTCCCCCCAACACACACACACACACCCCTCCGCCCCGGCCCGCCGCCAGCTCCACCACCGCCCCCACTGCCTCTTTGAAGGCAGCGCTCCGGAGTCGCAGCAGCTCTCGAGGCCGTTCACCAGCTGCACGCCACCCGCTCGAGCTGTTTTCGCTTAGCTCTTCCCCGCAGCGCCCGAGAGAAGCAAACAACAGCCCAACTCCCCATCCGAGGAGGAAGTTACTCAGCCAGGCAGCGGGAGACGGTTTTCTCTGGCCTGCCTCAGAAAACGTGTTTGCAATCAGCGCCTGGGCAAGCGCTTCGCTGTGCTTGAACCGTGCCTGGCGGGCAAGGTGCTAACTTTATTCCTTGACAACCAGGCTCCAAACTTCGCAACGTTCTCCCCACGACCCTGTGCGTCTGGAGCGGGTGGAAAAGGCTTTATCGCTTCTGGCTGCCTGGCTTGGAGCAGACGGGCGCTGCACGGGGAGCGGGGAGAGCGCTGCGGCGCGAGCTGGCAGGAGGGGAAGCCTCTCCTCTTCCTCCCCACAAGGGCAGGCCTTCCTCGAGGCCACTCTGCCAACCCCGCTGGATTTTTGTCAAACCTTTGAAAGGTTGGAAAAGCAACACCAAACAGACGCCTAAAACATGCTGGCTGAGAGAGGCGACGCTAAGATCCCTGGCAGCTAGGGACAAGACAGCCAGACCCGCCAGGAAGAGCAGGGCAGAGCGAGGTTTTTGCACAGGCTTCRCACATCAAAGCCGCGGCGGGTCCCACCTGCGCAGCGGTGGCGAGCGTAATGGAAGCGGTGCGAAGCCAGAGCAGGTCTGAAGCTCCCAGAGAGGCCGGCGAGCCATATGCTGCTCCGTTCCCTGGAGCCGCGGCCTGAGCCATGCTAAGGAGGAGGGGGAGAGCCATGCTCCCGTCGCGTCAGGAGGCAAAGGCYCCGCCGTTACCTCCTCGCTGATCTCCTGCAGGATGGAGGGCTGCAGCTGCATCGCTTTGAAGAGCGTCCCCACCACGCAGCACTTCTCCCCCGTCTGCAGCTCGCAGAGCTTCCTCAGCGCGACGCCGCTCCCTGCGGGAGAGAAACTCAGCTCAGCCGCCCAGGAACGCCTCGGAGCCGGCTGCGAGGGCAGGCAAGGCGCGAGGCTGGCCCGGAGCTACCGAAAGGGCCTGAACTCAGAGGCAAGCAAGAGGCAGCAGGGAATTGTTATGAAACCTCTCGCCCCCCTCCTTGCTTTACCTCGAGGCAGGGAGCCGAAGCCACATGTGTAGGCCAGATGGGGCCAACGGAGCATACCCGAGCACTGCCTGCAGGCATTTCCTCCGCGTTTCGAGGGAGGAAACGCAGGTCACGCTGGGGTCCGGGGCCGGGGGGCTCCCAGGACATTGCACAGAGCTCGTGCTGGGCCCGCAGGTCCGGCCCTGCTCGGGAAGTGGCGTGACAGGCAGAAGCGATCGTTAACCACCCTCGAGTCTAATCTCCGCCAGGGCGAAACCTGGCGCTTTGCCGGTTGGCGTTGAACAGAAGGAAACAGAAATGTTTTGGACACGTGAAGGATGGGGCTGAAGCATCCCCAGGTCCTCGCGGGAGAGGCGAGAAGTCTTGGGCTTGGACTTTTCCAGACCTTCAGTCTGGGATCCCATGATCCCCATCTCAGCGGGACATTTGGGAAGATTCAGTCAGGAAGACAATGCTGCTGGGAAGAGCTGGGATTTCCTCTTGTTCCTGAGCTCCTGCAGCCTCACCCGCTCACTCTTCCTTAAAAGCGTGAAGAGTGCCTCTAAAAAGGCCACTAATAGAAACTGTGGCCAGTGCCTCAGGAGCCCGTGCTCAGGCTGGACACGTCTCGGGAAGGAGCTGAGCCGCRGCAGGAGCCCAGACCACACGCGTCCGAGCAGCAACTAAACGGGAGAGTTTCCTCATTCCCCACCTCCAGGGCAAGTTTGGAGACTGGAGATCCCAGAGAGGCACAAGCAGATCTCTGGGGCTTTAGCCAGGGATCCACAGTGRGATATGTGGTGGGGGCAGGAACCAACGTGCAGCACAGGAGAGGCAACAAGCACTGCAGCCATCGAGCCACAGACTGCTCTGTGCCTCCCTCTCAGCAGGACYATCTCTCTCATCTCTCTTTCCCCACTGTGATAGTTTCTTCTGATTGGAAAAGCCTCCTGCAACAGAGATCTTTCGCCCTCCCCAGGCGAACGGCTCCAATGCTTCATCACCCTCACGGCCAGGGAGCATTCGCAGAGAGCGAAAAACGCTTCTCCCTCTCCTCGGAAAAGTCCAAGCCGAAGCCCAAGACTTCTCGCCTCTTCCGCGAGGACCTGGAGATGCTTCAGCCCCATCCTTCACATGTCCAAAACATTTCTGTTTCCTTCTGTTCAACACCAAGCCCGTCTGACCTGAGCCTCAAGCCCCAGAGGAAGAGGGACTGGCCGCGCGCAGGAGCCTCCAGAGGCCAGGGAGCCGGGCAATGTCGCGCTGGGCTGCCGGGCTCCTCTCCCAGAATAACACCGTCCAAGCCCGCTTCCTCCGCGTCACCAGCTCCTCAACCAGGCTGCCTTCCCGGCAAAGCCTCGTGTACCGCTGCAGGCAGCGGGGCAATATTTCACTCAAACCTCTCCCTTCGCTAATCAYGCGCCTGCCAAATGTGACCTCTGTCACGTGGAAAAACACCCCTTTCTGCTTGCAGGCACCCCAAGTTCGGAGCAGGGTAGCGATGAAGCCAGAAGCTTCAAATGAGAAGAATGCAAATATCCAGAGGCAAAAAAAAAAAAAAAAAAAGAGAGAGAGAGAGAGAGAACAGTTTTAGTTTCTTATTCTTGGCTCTAACCCCTAAAATGTGAGTTCAGGGGGAGGAAGGCTGCTTTGCTGCTTTCTCCAGCCATTCCCTGCAGGCGCTGCTGGCCGTTAGACAAGCCCCAGAAACCTTTTCTTGTCACACAGCTCGGGGAAGCAAAGCTTTAACGAAACTGCCGAATCCCTTCGCTTTCAGCAGAAATTATGGTTATGGTGCAGCTGGTCAAGGAACAGCATCTGCCCTGGAATAGGTACAGCCACAGTACAGGATTTTCGCCCCCTCGGCTCTATGCAGCCCRGACGTTCAAGGAGAGAAAGACAAACACAAACGAACAACCCCAAAACCTCCGTAGAAGGGCAAAGCAAAAAAATCGGCTGGCCAGAGAGAGGTGAAATTTGATAACAGGCTTTTTACCATGCTCTCATAGCCATGTGGGGAGCTCTGCTTCATGCCAAAGATCTGCCAGAAAGCTTAGCCACTGAGCTCTGGCAACGGGGAGGCAGTTGCTTCATCCAGCGCGACGAAGGGGCTACCCGCCAACGGGGCCAGCGAGCGGCGCCTCGCAGCGCTCCGCGGCTCTTACGTCTTCAAATGGAAACTCTTGTTGTGAGCGAATCCCACCAGTCAACCACCGCCGCAGCCCTGCAGAGCGAGGAAACAACCGCCCCGGGTGCGGACGAGCCCCTCTCGCGTCGCGCCGACACCTCGCTTCCTGACCAGCGTGTCTGTCCGCGAGCCGACCGGCACGTCCGTTACCGGAACAAACCCGCGCTTTAACTCCTGTTTCTGCCAGCGAACGGCAGATTTGCCAGTCCCCGGCCACCGCTTGGCAAACAAAGCAGTTTTCCCACGCGGCTGATGTTTAAGACGATTCGAGAAGTGGTGACGGAGAACTAGAGCAAACCCCTGACTAGATGGGACATAAAACAGCAGAAGAAACCTTCCTCTCACCTCAGCAAAAAAATATCTGCGTGGGGACAGCTATGCCCTTTATGGTGTGCATATAAGCTTAAAAAAATTRTAGCTAATACCTGCAGAAAGAGCTCCTAAGATGTTTCAGCAACAGCACTGCTACTGCCAGGGAAGAAAGGGCACTCAAAGTGGGGCAGGCACCTCGCGGGCCGCACTGATTCGCTCCCCGAGGCTCCCAGCCCCTCACCAGAGGGGATTAATTCGCAGCCTGCGACTCACCCCACTTCTGGCGCGCCCGTTCYTCCAGGACGTGCCTCATCTCGATGAGGCGAGCGGCGTAGACGTGAGCGTACTGGCGACTGAAGCTGCGCTCGCCCAGCTTGAAGGGCTGCGAGCAGTTTGCGTACGTGGAGACGGGCACCCGGGTGAAGGTGGAGGCTTCGGCCGACGGCGGGGCCAGCAAGCCCTGCGCCGTGGGGGCCGCCTGCTCCGAGAACATGGCGGGCCGTCGGCTCGAACAGCAACGACGCGCCTGGACGTGGAAAGCTCTTAATTCGGATCCGGAAAGCAAACAGGAAAATCAGGGATTCCCCCACCCCGAGAAGACACAAGCGGCTGCCGGAATCGGTACCTAAACACAGGTCAAGCCTAAGCCGAATGCCCTGTCCTCAAAACACCCCCCAGAGGACCAGGAACTGGCCAGGACCCCCTCCCAAACACATACC
>NW_028186875.1:12698-13932 GCF_003343005.1 Rhea americana
ACCCCGAGGGACCCCATGGAGCCCCGTAGAGGGGACTGAGCCCCACAGCGGGACCCTGCGGGTCCCTGTAGGGGGGTCTGAGCCCCACAGTGGCACCCCAAGGGACCCCGCAGGCCCCTAAGCCCCATAGTGGGACCCCGAGGGACCCCGTGGAGCCACATAGAGGGGACTGAGCCCCACAGTGGGACCTTATGGAGTCCCATAGGGGGGCTGAGCCCCACAGCGGAACCCCGCAGGGCCCCATAGAGGGGTCTGAACCCCACAGTGGGACCCCAAGGGACCCCGCAGGCCCCTGAGCCCCATAGCAGGACCCCGAGGGACCCTGTGGAGCTCCATGGAGGGGAGGAAAGCCCCACAGTGGGACCRTGAGAGACCCTGTGGGGCCCCATAGAGGGTATGAGCCCCACAACGGGACCCCAAGGGACCCTGCAGAGCCCCGTAGTGGGGGCTGAGCCCCACAGCGGGACCCTGAGGGACCCCACAGGGCCCCATAAGGGAGGCTGAGCCCCACACTGGGACCTCATGGAGCCCCATACGGTGAGCTGAGCCCCACACTGGGACCCCGAGGGACCCCACGTAGCCTCATTAGGGGCTGAGCCCCACAGCAGCACCCCTACCAGCACGACCCCCACGCTGTGACCCCCAGCTTGGGATGGGGATGGGGGGTGGGCCCGGGCCCCCCAGCAGCCACCACGACACCTCCCCCGCTTCCGGCCCYCTGTGCTGTGGGTCCGGCGCCTGCGGCCCCCCTCGCCTTCCTGCCGTGGCGGGCGCCCGTGGGGCGAGAAGAGGCGGAGGTGTGAGAGAGGAAGGGGGCTGGTGAGGCCTCGCCGCTCCATTTTAAGGGCTCTGGGGGATTCGGAGACGCTGACTGGTGCAGCCGGGCCCCCCGCTGCTGCCGCTGGCGGGTATAAAAGGGCGCCGCGGGGAGGGACACGCCGGCTCCCGGCAGCGGATTTCGGGTGGGCTCGCCATGGCCACAGCGGTCACCTTCACCTTGGTGCTGGCTGCAGCGGCAGGTAGCGAGTCGGGGACTCCAGGGAACCAGGGGTCCTGCGTGGGGCTGGGCACCCAAGGATGGCAGAGACGGGGGTCCCACGTGGGGACGGGCGCTTGGGGACAGTGGGCATGGGGGTCCGATGGGGACGGGCACCCAGGTATGGCAGAGACGGGGGTCCCGCGTGGGGACGGGCACTTGGGGACGGTGGGCATGGGGGTCCAATGGGGACGGGCA
>NW_028186875.1:14217-16611 GCF_003343005.1 Rhea americana
GTGGGCATGGGGGTCCAATGGGGACGGGCACCCAGGTATGGCAGAGACGGGGGTCCTGCGTGGGGACGGGCGCTTGGGGACAGTGGGCATGGGGGTCCCATGGGGACGGGCACTCGGAGACGAGGCCCCATGTGGAGATGGGCACTCGGGGATGGCAGAGACGGGGGTCCCGTGGAGATGGGCACCCTAAAATGGTGGGGACGGGGGTCCCAAATGGGGATGGACACTTGAGGACAGCAGAGACAGGGGTCTCCTGTGGGGACGGGCACCCACTGATGGTGGGGATGGGGGTCCCATGTGCGGACAGGCAGCCAGGGATGGCAGGGACAGGAATCCTCGTGGGGATGGGCAGCCCGGGACAGCAGGAATGGGCACCTGGGGACAGCGGGGACAGAGGTCCTATGTGGGGATGGCCACCCAGGGGTGGCAGAGATGGGGGTCCCCTTGGGACAGGGACCCAGAGACTGCAGCCGGTCCCGCCACCCCACTAACCGCCGCCGTCCCTCTCCGGCAGTGCTGGCCGTGCACGCCRCGGCGCCCGCCCCGTGCCGCAAGGACCAATTCTGCCCTGATGCCCGGGATGGCTCGGTGAGGACCCACCGCCGCGCTTTGGGGACCCCATACTARCTGGGGGGGTCATTTTTGTGGGTCCCACTGAGCCTCCCCGCTGTGCCCCTTTTGCAGTGGGATCTGGCCGACGGGACCCAAGAGGAGCAGGCGCCGGGGAAGAAATGCACCCTGTGCACCAAAATCCTGCAGCTGCTCAAGAAGGTGGTGGGTGATGAGCCCGAAGAGGTGGGTCGGGCAGCCGGCGTGGGGGCCGGGGCGACGCGTCCTGTGGCCCCGCTCATGCCGTTGCTCTTGCCCGCAGGACGCCGTGGAGGCGGCGCTCGCCAAGGTGTGCAAAGCCGTCGGCAAGCGCCTTGGCCCCCTCTGCAAGAGGCTGGTGAAGAAATACCGCGAGCAGATCATGGAGGCGCTGGAAAACGGCCAGGACCCCGTGGACACCTGCAAAGCCATGCGGCTCTGCAAGGGCTGAGAGCCCCCCACCCCTCCCGGCGGCCCCTGGCCCCCAGCGGCCCCCGGGGCTTCGCCAGCAGCTTGACCTGACCGTCCCCGCCATCCCCATCCCCGTCCCGGTGCAATAAAACCTCTCGCCCATACGCTGGGTCTCCCGGGGACGATGTGCCAGCAGGGCCCACCCACAGACCCCTATTTTTTGGGTCCCYGGGGGTCGAGGCTCTTTGCTGCGGCCTGTTTCGTATCAGACTTTTATTCGGCCCGTGCGCGCGGTGGAGGGCGGCCGGGCACCGCCGGCCCCTCAGTCCTCCTTCTCGTCGCCGTGCGTGATGATGTAGCACAGGGACTTGTAGTCGATGTTCCCGGCCACGTCYGTGGGCGTCACGGCGAACATCTGCTCCACCTGCGTGGGGACAGGCGTCCAGGGGGGCTGTAGCACACTGGGATCTAGGGGACGGGGCGGCGTGGGGCACGTGGGGACCTCAGGGATGGGACCGTGCAGGGCACACAGGGATCTCAGGGATGGGGCACATGAGGACCTTGGGGATGGGGTCATGTTGGGGTACATGGTGACCTCAGAGACAGGTCCATGTGGGGCACACGAGGACCCTGGGGGGACAGGTCCATGCAGGGCTCCACCTGGTGTCCCCACATCTCCATCTAGGGCAGGGAGATGATCCCCCCAAGCTGGCAGGAGGGGACCCAGGCGTCCCGGGCACCTGCTCCCTCCGAGGCACAGGCGCGAGGGGACGCCACCGACCTTTCRGGACAGGGCGGGCTTGGGCCAGCGTGGTGGGGACAGTGCCACCCCAGGGGGGAGCCGCCCTACCTCTTCGGGGGAGAACTTGTCCGCCTGCGTCAGGAGGAGCTGTTTAAACCTGCGGGAAGCGGTGAGGGCTGAACCGGGGTGCCGTGCCCTCGGTGGGGATGGGGRGACGCGGCCGGGCGTCCCCAAACCACCCCCGGGCGCCACCCCGACTCACTCGTCCTTGTTGACGGTGCCGGTGCCAGCGGGGTCAAAGAGCTTGAAGGCGTTGAGGATGGACTCCTCGGGGTCGGTGCCTGCCGGGGACGGGGTGGGGGCATGGGGGTGAGGATGGGCCGTGGGGCTGAGCCCTCCGYCCCCCCGGTCTGGCGCGGGGCAGGACGGGACGGGACAGGACGCCGCTCACCGTTGAGCTTCTCGCCGAAGAGCGTCAGGAAGACGGTGAAGTTGATGGGCCCCTTGCCCTCCTTCAGCATCTCCTCCAGCTCCCCGTCGCTGACGTTCAGCTTCCCTGGGGGACGGGGAGGGACGGGGCTGGGCGCGCGCCGGGCCGGGCCCTCGCCCCCCGCCCCCCGCCCCGCCGCCCGCCCCGCTCACCCAGCTGCGCG
>NW_028186875.1:16923-19120 GCF_003343005.1 Rhea americana
GACTGCTCGAACATGGAGAAGACGTTGGAGGAGCCGCGCCGGGCCCGCTTGGCGGCCGCCCTGCCCCGCGTGCCCGCCTTCCTGCTGGCCTGCGCGAGCGGGAGCCGCGCCTCACCCACCGCCCCGCCCCGCCCCAGTCGCGGCCAATCAGAGCGCGGGGGAGCCTTTCTTTGGCCTCAGCCAATCAGAGTATGGGGGATCCTTTCTTTGACCGCAGCCAATCAGAGAGCAGGGAAGCCCTTCTTTGGCCACAGCCAATCAGAGCACAAGGAAGGCTTTCTTCGGCCACAGCCAATCAGAGCGCAGGGAAACCTTTCTTTGGCTGCAGCCAATCAGAGCACGGGGGAGCCTTTCTTTGGCCACAGCCAATCAGAGCGCAGGGAATCCTAGTGCCCCCCCATCTCTTTTTCAATCACAGCCAATCTGAGGCCAAAGCACCCTGTTGGCTTTCGCTCAGAGCCAACCAGAGCACAGGGAATCCCCCCCCCCTTTCTGGGGGAGCCAATCAGAGCAGGAGGATCTCCCCTGCCCTCCTCCAATGAGCTGGAGGGATCCCCCGCTGCCCAGTGCTGCCTGCTGGTGCCTGGAGCAGCACTGCGGTCGCCAGGTGGGGGCCAGTCCCTTGGGGGTGACACAGCCCCCGGGGGTGACACAGCCCCGGGGCAGGGAGACGGTCCCTGGGGGGGAGGGGACGCGGCCCCTCGGGTGGCACCAACCCCGGGGGACGTGTCCCCCAGGGTTAGCACAGCCCCCTGGGGTGGCCCGAGCCCCACGGGTGGCTCCAGCCTCCCAGGGTGGCCCTGGATGCCCAGGGTGGCCCCAGACTCCAAGGGTGACCCCAAAAACTTGTGGTGCTCCCACTTCTGAGGGGGTGTCCCCAGCCCCCCAAGGTGCCCATAGACCCCCTGGGTGGCCCCCCAGCACCATGAGGTGCTCCCACTCCTGGGGTCCCCCCACATCTCCAGGGTCTCCCCACACCTTGGGGTCTCTCTAGGGTAGCCCCCTGGTCCCCTCAGCCCTTCTTGGTCTCCTCACACCCTGAGATGTCCCCAGGCCCACTGGATTACTCCAGACCCCCTAGGGTCCCCCCACACCCTGGGGTGTACCCAGTCCCCTAGGGAGTCCCCAGATCCTCAGGGTCATCTCACACCCTGAAGGGTCCCCAGACCCCCTGGGGCCACCCCAATGCCCTGAGGTGCTCCCACCCCTAGGGTCCTCCAACATCTCCAGGATCTCCCCACACCCTGGGGTGGCCCCAGACCCCCCCAGGGCCACCCCAACGCCCTGAGGTGCTCCCACCCCTAGGGTCCTCCAACATCTCCAGGATCTCCCCACACCTTGGGGTGGCCCCAGACCCCCCGGGGCCACCCCAATGCCCTGAGGTGCTCCCACCCATGAGGTCCTCCAACATCTCCGAGGTCTCCCCGCATCCTGGGGTGCTCCCGCGCGTCCCCCTCGCGCCGCGGCCGGCCCCGCTCACCATCCCCGCCGTCGGCTCTGCGCCTCGGCCCCCCGGAGCGCCTCCGCCTTTTATCCTGCCCCCACCTCCGGCTTATCGCTCCGGAGCTAAATCCGGCGGCGGCCGGGGAGGGGGCGCCCGGGGCGCTGACACCGCCAAGGGCTGTGACGGACGTAAACCAGGCCGGGGCCCCACCGGCGCCCCGGAGGTGCCGGCTCTATTTTTAGCCGTTTGGGAACGGAGCCGAGCGGTGGCATCCCGGGAACGCCACGGGAAACGGGATGGGGCCAGGGGGCTGGGTTTTTTCTTTTCTTGGAGGAGGGGGGAAGAAGGAGGCAGCGCCATCCCGCAGCCGGGTTTATTCAGCCCCATTCCCCCTCCTCCGTATCCCCTCCGGTTCGTCCCGCTCGGTCCCCCGCAAACGGCGGCGGGGGCGACGCCAAGCCACGGCACCCGCCCAGGGCACGCCGTGTCTGTCCGTCCGTCCGTCCGTCTGTCCGTCCTGCCCCGCTCCCCGAGGCGGCGGGCAGCGCCCGGCGAAGTGCTCCCGCTCTCCGCCGGCTCCCGGAAAGGAGGAGAAGTCCGCACCGCCCCGCTCGGATTGGGAGGGCCGGGGGGGAAGCCGCGGCGCGGAGCGGCCGAGCCTTTTCCCTCGGCGCGCGTCTCCGCTGCCGGCCTCCCTGGCGAGAGCTTCCCCCCGACTTTCTTCCACGAAACCCCCCCCCACACACACACACC
>NW_028186875.1:19275-27696 GCF_003343005.1 Rhea americana
CTCCGCTCTCACTGCCCGATCATGCAGGCCATTTTGCAGGCAACGGCCGAGATGAGAGCGGCCCCTCGCCCGCTGCCTTCCTCCGACTGGATGAAGGTGATGTCGCAGCCCGGCGTCAGCTGCCGTACAGTGGCGTGGAACCGGTCTTTGAAGCTGCCAGGAGGGAGAAAAAGCAGGGTCAAGGCTGAGGGAAATGGCGGCGGCGAGGAGGAGGAGGAGAGAGGCCGAGGCAGGAGGAAGGGGCCTTCACCTGGGATGGAGCTTGTAAACGGAGCCGTCGACTCCCACGGTGATTTTGAGGGTGTCCTGGCTCCGGCTTTCCCGCATGCGGTTGATGACGCCGGCCAGCCCGGCCGAGCACATCTGGGCTGCCCGGGTGGAGACGCTCTCGCAGACCATCCGCACAATGTCACAGTCCGTCCCCGAGGGCAGCAGCTCGAAGGCCGTCAGGATGTTGTAGATCTGCTTGCGGTCGCCCGAGTCGCTGGCAGGGGGAACAGAGGGACGTGTTGGCCACGGTGGGGTGGGATACAAGGAGTCCCATGGGGGCTGCGGGCTAGGGGGGGCCAGGCTGGTGTGGGGTGATGCAATGGGAGACCCCAATGTGAAGGGGCTGGTGGGTGATGGGACAGGGGACCCTCATATAGGGCAACCAGAGAGGGCTAGTGTGGGGTGATGGGACAAGGGACCTCATGTGGGGCAGTTGGAGAGGGCTGTTGTGGTGTGATTGGATGGGAGACACCAATATGTGGCAGCTGGAGAAGGCTGGGATGGGGTGCTGAGGTGGGAGACCCCATGTGAGAGAGCTGGTGTGGGCAGGGGACCCCAATTTGGGGCATCCAGAGCTGCTTGGTGTGGCATGATGGATCAGAAGACCCCAATTTGGGGCATCTAGAGCTCCCCGATGTGGTGTGACAGCACAGAAGACCCCAGTTTGGGGCATCTAGAGCTGCCTGATGTGGTGTGACAGGACAGAAGATCCCAAACTGGGGAAGCTGGAGCCAGCTGGCATGGGGGTCCCGGCCCGGTGCGGCCCCGATACCTCTCGATCTGTGACACGAAGCGGGTTTCGAAGGTGCCGCGGGTCTTGAGCTTCTCGGAGGCCTCGCCGTTGAAGAGCAGGTTCTCATCGACGAGCTTCAGCAGCACCAGCCGGACGATCTCCCCCATGTACTTGCCGCCGATGATCTTCTCGTAGCTGGGGGATAAGCGAGAGGGCGGTGACCATCAGAGCGGCCAGCCGGGGAGGGCTGGGGCCGCGCGCCGGCCGGATGGGGCGAGCCTCATCCCTGTGACGAACTGCTCCAGCCTCAGCTAAGCCCGCCGGGGCGGGCGAAGGAAACCGGGAAGGAGCCGGAGGAAGGGACGTGGCCAAGGAGAAGCCTGGCGATGGCGAGAGGGGGATTGCGACCGTATCTGTCATCTTCCTTACAGCTGCTGACCGGGGTTAAGTGAGGTCTCGTCCACCACGCGGTCGTACTCCAGCAGGAACTCGTCGAGCTCCCCCGAGGCGCCGAACGCGCCCCACTCCGTGTTCACGCACATCCTCCCCTCGTCGCCCTCCACCAGCTCCACATTGTGCATCTCCTCCATGTAGCAGGCGTTGCAGCCCGTGCCTGCGGGAAGGGAGACGCGGTTGGGGACATGTGGTTGGGGACGGACGGTGGGGGCGCCCCCCCCACCCCGCGGGCTGCGGCGCTCCGACTGAGCCCCAACGCGGAGTTTTTTTTTTTTGGAGGGGGACCTGACGTATCAAAGGCGCAGATCCCCCCGCCTTGGACCCGGCTTCAGCCCCTGCAAGGCCATCCCTCCTCCTCCTCCTCCTCCTCCTCCTCCGGAGCAGCTTGATAAACAGGCCGGCGCCACCGGCGCGGTGTTTACCCAGGTGGAGGGGAAGCCGCAGGCCGGCTTGAGGAGCCCAGATGGCCGCTTCGCTGACGGCACTAAATATAGAGCCCAACTGCTCCTGTCCGCTTGCCCCGGGGGTGGGAAGAAGCCCGCACGGCCCTGACGCGGCATCAAACCCTTCCCCACCTCCCCAGGTTCCCCAGCATGGCAAGGACCAAGCGTTACGTGGTCAAGGTTGGACCTCCAGCCGCTTCCCACCGGCCTCGGCTCAGCCATGGCAACTATGTGATGTGCCGGAGGCAGCGGGATCCTGCAGAAAGGAGATCCCTCCGGGGACGGAGAGAGGGACCCGTGTCCCGTGTGAACACCACCTGGATGCACCAGGAAAATATCCCAGTGCAGCAGACGTTTCCAGGGTCCCAGGTGGGCTAGGTGACAACCTGCCTCCAGCAGCCACGCTCACCCCTTGGTGTCCCTCAAAAAGGACAAGTCCTGGCATGCAGCATGAGCAGGACAGGAGCAGCGGGAGCCTGGCCGGGGCGGGGGGATGCTCTGCCCCGGGAAAGGTCCCTCCTGTCGCCCCTCGCCTGCCACGTGTCCCCGTGCCGGCGCGAAGGGGTCGTCTTACCCACAATCATCCCAACCTCGCACCGGTGATCTTCATAGTAGCACGAAATCATCGTAGCCACTGTGTCGTTCACCATCGCGACCACATCCATCTCGAAATCCTGCGGCGGAGAGAAAGCGGCTGAGCTCTCGCAGCAGCAGGTGGGGGGGACATACGCGTGAGTCCCCTCTCGGGGTGTGTGTTTGTGGGGGGGGACACCAGCGGGGTCATCTGTCCCCACGSGGCATCCCAGACGAGTGGCAGGGTGCCTCTGGTGAGACAAGGTGAGGACAGAGGGGTGGGTGCCAACTTGCGTGAACAGCACAAACTGTACGATCATCTCACCCCTCGCCGTTTGATGGCGTCTCTCAGGAGCCCGACGACGTTGTTGCCTTCCGCACCAGAGGCTTTGAAGCCCTTGGTCCAATTCAGAAGGATCCCCTGGGACGAGGGTAAGACAGAGAGACAGCATGAGTGGCCGGCAGGGATGTCCCCTTTGCTGCCTGGCTGCCACCCTGTGAACCCTTCACCTTGTCGATGTCCTCGTGCCGCACGGGGAAGGAGAAGGTGAAGCCCAGGGGCAGCTTTTTGTGCTTCATCTGGTGCTTGTCCAAGAAGTCGGAGATGCACTCRGAGATGTAGTCGAAAAGCTGGAAGAGAACAGGCTGAGCCCATCGCCAGTGGCCGCCTCGGTGCAGGGCAAACCCTCCCAGGAGACGGTGGGATGCCACCATCCCCGTCACCATGCGCAGTCACATCCCCCTGCCATGGCCTCTGGCAGCTGGAGGGGTGATGGGACGTGGTCCCGGTGTGCCCACCAACGTGCACTAGCCCAGGGCTTTGAGACRGAGCGTTTCTCACTCCTCTCTGGCTCCGGCTGAGCAAGGTTGGGGCAGTGTAGAGAAGGCTTTGCCACGAGCCGTGGGATGCTGTCCCTAGCTCGCCTCTGGCACAGGGGTGGCATCTGAAGGGGACGCTTTCAGCAGGTCTCCAGCCCCGCTCACACTCCTCCGAGCCTCCCAAACCCAGACACAGCTGTATCTTGACGCGGGAGGGGTGGAGATACCTGCTCTCCCCAACCCGCATTTGGCAGATTGACATTTGCACCCAAAACCACCTCGATTCGACCYGTTTCTCTTCTCTCAGCTGGGGTAGCTGGAGGCGCACAACATGGTGTCTCCCTGCCCGCTCATGGGGACCCCTCCAGCGCCGTCCCACGTGCACCGCGCTCCCATCTTGCCGTTCCTGGAGCCGGAGGCGGCAAGGCGGAGCCAAGGCGGCAGTGCAGGCGCCCGGGGCTGGCTCAAGCTCACCATCTCGGCYGTCCCCGTCATGGCGTCCTCGGGGATGGAGTACATCTGGTGCTTCGTCTTCACTTTCCACTGCCCTTCCTCGCCCTCGCCCACTTTGACCAGCATCACGCGGAAATTGGTGCCRCCCAGGTCCAGCGAGAGGAAGTCTCCGACCTCTGCAATGCCAGAGGGGACAAACGCGGCCAGCTCAGGGCCTCCTGCCGYGAGGCGCCGGGAACGGGGCCCATCCGGCCCTGCGCTGCCGTACCTGAGCCCTCCGGCGTGGAGCGCACGTAGGTGGGCAGCATTTTGACGGAGGCTTCCTCGTGCGTCTCCAGCTTGAGCCCGCGGTCCATTTCTTTCTGCATGCGGTACATGACCTTCTTCAGGTCTTCCTCCTTGAGCCGAAACTCCGACARGATCTGATCCACCTGCGGCAGGAGAGACGGAGTCATTCGGGGGAAACGGGGATCGGGGACGTGGGCGGCCCCCGGGAGCAGCCGACAACAGCACTGCAATCAACCAGCACAGTTTTCCCTTCGCCTGGCCCTGTTTTTCCCCACGGACACACAGATCCCCTGAATCAGCTTATCCTCAATCCATCGTTCCCGTCTCCAACAGCGGCCACAAGCGGACGCTTCGGGAGGACACCGCGGGCCGCGTCCTCCCGCGTCGCCCGCCGGCTCCCCACGAGCGGCGCGCGGCGGGGATGGGATCGCGGCGCGGATAGAAAGAGCGCTCTCGGGMAGCGCGGCCCGGCCCGCCGCCGGGAAGAGGCGCAGGGCCTGCTCGGAGGCAGCGCCCGGCAGTCGAGATCCGTGTTTGCCCTTACGTAGCAACCTCTGGCCTCCATTAGCCGCGCGCAGCACGTAATCGAGGGCAGGCAGCCCCGGGGCTGTCAGATGGAGCCGGGGTGGGGGGGAAGAGAGGAGCTTTCCGCTCTGCCGGCCAGATGTAGCCGGAGGCATTAGAGGCCTCATTAGTCACCGGGAGCCGGGCACGCTCCAAACGCTCCGGCTGTGCTTCTCGCCTCCCCGACGGCTGTTTGCCTCGAGGCCGCGGCTTTGCTTTTCGGGCTGGGCGACGCGGCACGGAGCACACGGGTCTCCCTTCCCGAGGGGATGCCTCCGAGGGGTGCCGGYCACCGCGTGGCCCCGAAGCGAAGGTCGGCTGCCGGCCCCGCTGCGCCGGAGCCCGGAGCAGGCTGCAAACGTCACCCCGTGCCAGCTCGGGTGCGTGGTGGTCTTCGTCTCTGTGCCCGTCCTCCTCTAACTCCCCACGGCACAAATTAAGGCCAAATCTCCCTTCCCGTCTGTTGGGAGCATTGGGGACGGACACTCCGTGCTCCAGATCCGTCTGCAGACGCCTGGAGGTGGTCTTGGCCATCACCCACAAGCAAGGGGAAACCCAGCGCCTCTAAGAAAAACCTGAGACCCTCCCGAGCATTTCCCAAGGTCCGTCCGTGCCGAAGCCTGGCTGAAAACCCTGAGCCGCGGGAGGCCGCAAAGCGAGGCCGGGGGCACAAAGGGGACGGGGCGGCCCGAGGAAACACCGCGGCGGCGGGTTTCCCCGGCAGCGACGCCACCCCGAAGGCGTTCTGCCTGGGAAATTCCTGCAGGGAAAAACATCCAGCGGGAGCCACCCGCTTCGCCCAGCACCAGAGACGGCGCCCGGAGGCATTCAGCGCCCTGCAAGGCGGCAGCTGGCCCACGGCGCCGTTCAGCACGCCAACGCCGAAGCCGCCCCGCCGTGGCGAGCGCCGYGCGCCTGGCAGAGGCCCCGTCCCGGCTGCGGATGCCCGAGAGCCACGGCGGAAGCTCCGGGGCTCATTTTCCCTACTTTTCTCCGATGGTTTTCAAATCTCAGGCWATGTACAGCCCAGTTCCTCCTTCCTCTCATCTCCAGCATGAGGGATTCGGGGTTCCTTGAGCTCAGTATGACTCTTTCCAGGGGACCGAAACAGGCTCTCGGCTTTCTGAGGCAACAATTTGGTTTCACCTTTCCCGCGAAGAGAGAAAAGCTGTAAATCACGAGGCCAAAAGCCGTCTCGGAGGCCTGGTGGTGATGTCCCGCCGCTGGCTCCTGCCCGCTGGCACCTGCGCTGTCCGCGTGTGTCCCCCGGCATCCCCTGGGCCCGCCGGTCCACACCGGGGGCTTCTCGGTGTCCTCATCCAAGCCATGGCCCTGGGGAGCTCTCCGGCTGGGAGACGAGGGAGCTGGGAGCAATTCCCGGTGTGGGTCCTCAGATCCATCYGGGCTCTGGTCCCTCTGCTCCTGCGTGGTGTCTCCATTGCGGTGATTCGGGACCCATTTCATCCCGGGCAGCTGAATCCCACAGAACCATCTGAAAATCCTTCTCCTGCCCTAAAGCCTTCCCAGCTTCCCTGGCCGCGAGGAGCGTCCCTCGGGACRTCGGGCGGGAAAACGCCGGCGGACGCGAAGCCGGGAGGTGGGACGCGCCGCGGCGGGACGCAGGCATTCGCGGAAGAGCCGTGGCGCAGCAGCTCGTGGCCGGAGAGCACCTCGCCTCGCGACGGCACCCAGAGTGTCCGAGACCACCGAGCCGTCCTTCCTCCTCCTCTCCCGACTCTCGCCATCGCTCTTCCTCGCCCTCTTCGCTTTCCCTTTTCCAGTGAGACGCAGCACTGCGTGGTTGTCCCAGGAGTTTGAAGCCRGAACAAAGCCTCCGCGTCRGGGGAGGCTGCTGCCGAATCCCGGYGGGATCCCGGGACGCCGGAGAGCATCCCGGCTCCAATTCGGGCGCCGCGAGGAAAAGAGGGAGGCGGACCCAGCTCCGAAGCGGTCGACGGCGGGAAATCAGGACTGTCGAATGGGGAAAAGAGGAGCCCCCACCCTTCCAAGCCGGGATTYGGGAGCTGGGGCGGGATGCTGGCAGCAACGGAGACGGAGGAGGAGGAGGAGGAAAAGGGGGGGAGGAGGAGGAGGAGGAGGGAGGCTCTTACCTTCTCCCTTTTGGAGCTCTCCATCCTGGTTCTGTGATCCAGCATGGGGGCAGCCGTCGGCACGGGGCGGCCCGCGGGCAAAGGCGTCCTGCCGGCGCTCGGCAGCTCCCGTCTCGCTCAGCCGGCGGACGCTCCACTTTCGTCGTCTTTTTTTAAAAAAAAAAAAAAATTTTTTTTGATGTCGTTCAGGGCTTTTTGGGGCCGGAGCTATTTYTTTTTGGAGGGGGAGGGGAGGTTACTTCATGGCCCCCGGGGAGAGGGGCCGCGCGGCCCGCATGGCGGGGCCCCGGGCGACGGGGCGCCGCCGGCTAAAGCGTCGCGGAAAGCGGCTCGCCCCGACGCTCGCCGCCACCATGGGATTGGGCCCACGCGCACGCGCGCTCCGGCGCTCCGGCCCCGGTTTTCCCGAGCCCGGCCGGCCGGGATGCGGAGGCCGCGGGGCGGCCGGACGGAGCGGGGCGGCCGGACGAGCGGGGCGGCCGGACGAGCGAGGCTCGGCCCCGGCGCCCTCCCGTTGTCATACCAACGGCTCGGAGGCGCCGGCGGCGGCAGCGGCAAGCACTCCAGCGCGGGGCTTAGCAACCCGGCCGGCTCCCATGGAGACGGGGGGCCGAGCGGGCCGCCGCCGCCCGCCGGCAAAGGCGGAGGCGTGGGGGGAGAGCGCCGGGGGGTCTCTCCGTAATGGGGGGTGCCCACGCCACAGCGGGGGGTCGCCCCACGGAGGGGTGCTGCTCCGTTGCCATGGGGGGGGTCTTGCCCCACAGGCGGGGCCTTGCCCCACAGGGAGAAGTCAGCCCTATAGGCACATGCCCGTGCCATAGTGGGGGGGGCGATCTCACCCCACAGGAAGGGCCTTGCCCCACACAGAGAGGTCAGCCCTATAGGCACGTGCCCATGCTATAGGGGGTCTCACCCATGGAGGGGCCTTGCCCCACACAGATAGGCCAGCCCTATAGGCACGTGCCCATGACATGGGGGGGGGGGTGTCTCACCCCACAAGAGGGGCCTTGCCCCACACAGAGAGGTCAGCCCTATAGGCATGTGCCCATGACATGGGCGGGGGGTCTCACCCCACAGGAGGGGCCTTGCCCCACATGGAGAAGCCAGCCCTACAGGCACGTGCCCATGCTATAGGGGGTCTCACCTATGGAGGGGCCTTGCCCCACACGGAGGGGCCAGCCCTATACACCTGCCTACRCCATTGGGGGGGGTGCATCACCGCCCCATGCGGGGTCCCCATCCCACACCCAGAGGGGTCTCACCCCATATCAGGGCTTGTCCCCTGGGGGAAGGCCAGCCCCACACATGAGTCCTGCCCCATGCCGGGGGGGGTCCCCCCTGGCTACGGAGAGGGGTCTCCCCCCCCCCCCCCTTCCGCGCACAGGCTGCTGGGATAGATCGCCCCCTACTGGAGGGGTGTAGCGGCAGTTGCGCCCCTATGATGTCAAGGCGGTGCTGATTGGCTGCTGAGCCTGGAGGCGGGACGGGGGAGGCGGTGGGCGTGGCCCATGCGAGAGGCGGGCGCTTATTGGCCTAAGCGCTGAGGGGGGTGGGTGGTGGGAGGAGCGCAGCTGTGGCTGGCGCGTGCGCAGAGCGGGCGAGGCCCCGTGGCAGTTGCCCGGGGCTAGTGCTAGTTCCGGTCGGTACGTTTCTGCTTCCGGGTCGCAGCCGGTGCCCTGGCGGCCGCCCGCCTCCTCACAGCGACTTCCGG
>NW_028186875.1:28161-35910 GCF_003343005.1 Rhea americana
GGGGGGGGGGCAGATGAGGGTCCAGGAGTCTCACCTAGGTCTCTTCTCCTCCTCGCCCAGGTCAGCGGGAGACGCCACGATGAGGCTTTACAGTCTAAGTGTCCTTTACAAAGGCGACCCCAAAGTGCATTTACTGAAAGCTGCCTACGACGTCTCCACTTTCAACTTCTTCCAGAGGTCTAGGTGGGTGCCTGAAGCACCAGGTCCTCGGGGTGGGGGGAGGACCTGGGGGCTGCGCAGCTGACGTGTGGCTCGAGCAGCGCCTCGGGGAGGGGGAGYGGGCTTCCCTTCCCCATTTTGCTGCCCTTCCAGCCTCATTAGGGATGAGTTGCTTGGACATGGTGGCAACGSTAATACGCTTGTGAGGATGAACGTGGAAAGAACAGAGATGCTCGGACAGGGTGCTCAGGACTCTTTATGTTCCTATGGCCCGGGACAGACAGTCGCACAGTTTAGCTTTACAAAATCCACTCTGAGCGATCTTTGAGCCTAACGGGGGAAATGAGGTTTCGTTTTCTTCCCGAAAGATACTCAGGAACCCAAACAAGACGCAGGCTTTGGCTCAGTAATTTTTCCGTTGCGTCAGAATGACAAAACTTGGGTGCAGTGAAACACCCTATGTGCTAGCGTGAGTTATTCTCCCGAGAGTAAGTGCCTAAACCTGCTAGTCACAGAGGCTTCTTGGGCGTGAGAGGCAAGTGGGAGGTGGCTTGTGTTTGTGTCAGACTAATAARGCTTGTGCGACAGCTTTGGGAACTGGTATCTTCTTATTTTGATGTTTGTCTAAGAATAAACTTTTTCCCAGCCCACCAATCCCTGCTTGGGATATTTGAGTGGGGTTCTGACAGCTCAGGATGAGCCTGTTGAGTGCTAAACGCTAATCCTGGCTTCCTGTCATCCCGCTGAGTGACGGCTCTCTGCAAAATCCGTGTGTGCAAAGAGATTGTGGAGGTCTTTGAGCAACTGTCCCTGCATTTGCAGAGGCCTTGCGCTTTGGAGGCAGAGAGGAGCTCCCAAAAGCAGMTAGAGAGCTGTAAAAGAAAGCAGATGCCTGTTGCAAAACAAGCAAAAAAAAAWTTTTTTTTGTTTCCCAGTCCCCTGGTTCCAGATGATAAAAGCTTTAGGAAATATTCACCTACAGGACTCCAATTTTCCATGCCTGGTCCCTGCCAAGATTTTATTGAAGTCTTGAGCACATTTGTTTCTGCAGTTCCAGTGATAAAGGGAAAATACTTTAGTACGGTTGCCTCAAAAATATTCTTAGCCAAATCTGTGAGAGGAATAAACGAGCTGTGACAGTTCTGCCAGCTCACATGCTTGAAGATGGGTTGTGCTCGGTGAAGTAATCTCTTAAAAACCCAAATCGCTTCATAATCACAGTTCTTGTTTTTCCAAAGCCCAGTGAAGTTTACTGCATGGTTTTGCTGTCTGATAGGGCAGAGGAGCTGCRGAAACAGCAGCTGTTTTCTCCTTGCTCGCTGCAGAAAAGGAAGAAGAAAAAAAAAAACAGATCCTGTAACGCATGTTAAGATGCTGCTGCCTTGTGGAACAGGCCGTGAGCCCTCGCGTAGGTGGGAAGGCAGAGAGCTCTCTGTTCACCCCCTTCAGCAACTGCGCTGCCTTCGCGCTCCCTAAATGCACTTATTTATTCGTTAAAAGTCTTTGCAGTGGACAGCAGTGCCATCTGGGTTGAAATCAGCTGGGGAGGGGGGAGAGGTGYTGGTATTCGAGYAGGGCAGCCCGTTCGTGCTGAAACSGAAGTGTATGAGCAGCCCAGCTGACTCCGGAGGGTCTGCGTGCGCGTCTGTGGGAGCGCAGCCTCGACAGGACGTTTAAGGGACAATTAACCTGAATTCAGGCTAAAACGTTGCGTGTGCGCAGCTGGTGCTGCCTTTTGGTCCTGTAAAACTGCCAGAGCTTTGGGTTTGGGGTTTGAATTCGTGATAAACTTGGTTGTTTCCTGCGAGATGTGAGAATCTGCTGAAAGGAGGGGCAGGAGTTGGGGGCGTGGGGGTCCACCGTGGCTGAGGGGGAGTGAATCGCACCTGATTTCGGATGCTGGTGTTCTGGCGTGTAATTTGGGATAGGCACCAGGAGCCTGAACAGAACCTGAAGGAATGAAATCTTAGCTGGTCAGTTCTTTGGGGAATAATGTAAAATACTGAAATTGGAAATGCAGAGGCTGGCAGCCGCCTGCAAATCCCCAGACTAGAAGGAATGTTTCTGTCCCCTGTTGCTACCGAAGTTGGATATTAAGAAATCCTCGGGCCAAACTTTCTCTGCCGAGCTTGGAAACCCAGCGTTGCGTTCYGAGAGTGTCTCGGCGGAGCTGACACCTGATCATGTGTTATCTATCTAGGCTGGGAGAAATGCAAAAAAAATCCCAATATTACATAAATTTGAACAAGCAAATCCCCCTTCTGGACTTGCTGCTGAGAGGGAAGGTAGCTAGAAAAATCTCGGTCTTTGCTTTGACCAGGCGTCTGTATTAAGTTATGTTTTGCCCCTGTCTTGTCACGTGAAGCTGGGAGAATTAGAACTGTTTGTGTGAAGTGTCTTTAAGCAAACTGTGTTATCTGAACGAGATTAGCTCCTGTGAAAGGTGCCCTCTCTTGTGATTTTCCAGCTGAAGTAGGGGATTTGTAGGCCAGCTTTCATTAATTCCAGGGTGCCCAGGACAGAGCATTGGGGATCAATGGAATGCTGGATTTGTGTTGCACTTACTCAGGTTTTTTGGGATGCGTTTTGTTATTGTGGGGTGAAGAAAAGCATTTACATGAGAAATCTATTTGTTAAGGCTTAAAAACGTTAATGGGCCATTTCCAGGCTTGCTCTACCTGGCTTAAGGAAGCTCCTTGCGTAGATTAGCTTCAGATGAAGCTGACATTTCTCTCCCTGCCTCGGCATGCATGCGGTGCGTTTGCAGGTTAAACGGCCCCTCTCTGACCCTGGTGTCTCCCATAGGAATCGAGTAAAGGCAAAAAGTGCCAGATAAAAGCGTAACGTGTGAGTAGRGGCTGGAGCACACCTGCAGCTCCTCGCTGTGCAGGAGCAGGGAGGAGCAGTTCACGAGGCAGAGACCAGCTTCGATAGTGTTTCACCTTCTGCCAAATCAACAAAAAGCGGAGCGAGTCTCCCAACACGGCCGTGGGGCTGTGGATGCCGAGCGCCTGTAGCGGAGCCGAGGGTGTTTAGGTTGGGGCTGGGGGTGCTGGAGTTGCGGCTGTGGTTCTGAGCAAGTGCAGAGTCCGACCTCTTGCTGCCTTTTCCCCCGTCCTTCGCCAAGGAAGAGCCGGGGCTAAGTCCCATCGCTGCTACCCCCGTCGTGCATAGTGGGCGGGGGACTCGAGGGAAACCGCCTTTGTGTTCGCAGTGTCCAAGAGTTCATGACCTTCACGAGCCAGCTGATCGTGGAGCGCTCGGAGCTGGGCAGCAGAGCCTCTGTCAAGGAGCAAGGTAAGCGGACGTGCCGYGCAAAACCGAAGGACGCGGGCACGGGGGCAGCACGCGGAGCCCGGGGTCCCGAACCACGGCTGTTTCATTCCTTGTGCGTCCGTGAGCCCCCAGAATGAGATCCTGCCTTTCTCTGGGCAAATTTTGCTAAAAGCATGATGTGGCTGAGCTCCGCGAGTGCAGACTATCTGGCTTCTGCCTGGGGCCTGTTGGCGTGTGGGAGGCACCTGGCTCGAAACCAGCCGGAGCGCTGGCCAAATTGCGGGGCGACTGGTGCCTTCTCGGCCCCCGTGCGGAAAACTGAGTAAGACCGGGAAGCCGCCTGACAGGCAGCTACYGCCTTCGAGCTTCGTTACGCACGGAGCTGTCGGGCTGCGCCCTYGACTTGCCCGGTTCGTCCTGTCCCCAGCCCACACAGCAGCGACYGTCCCCCGAGGGGCTGCTGCTGTAGCCCGGCCTCCTTCCGCTCTCCTTTGAGCTTCTGCCTTGAAATCCCGGCTCYGTACCCGCTGTGCCCGTGTCTCCAGCCCTGCTGTTGTCTCCCCACCCTACTCCTTGTGCACCCTGAGACGTGCTGGGTGCAGTCCAGAGCTGGCTGCTGCAGCTGCTTTAATGACAGTCCTGCTCCAGACTAGTTATGTGTTCAAATCAAGCTGGGTGCTTCCCCTCTATTTTTGTTCAACTACCTGAAAATGTAGCTTCTCATCCGGCACCATGTGACTGGCCAGTGGGCCATAACTTGCTGAAGCACGATTTTGGGCTGATCTTAATCCTCCCTCGAGCCTTTCTGCTAGCCTAATGAAATCATGTGAAATCCTGCTGCTGAATGGAAGGAAACCTTCCAGTGTGGTTCACTGCATGTGGAAAAAGCCTTTGGGGCTGCGCAGGAGGAGAAGGGCGCTTGGGAAGGCTCCGGACCTTCCYGCTGCCTGTCTGACACAAACTCTCTGCCCAGAGTACCTCTGCCACGTGTAYGTCCGCAATGACGGGCTGGCCGGAGTGGTGATTGCCGATAACGAGTACCCACAGCGGGTTTGCTTCACCTTGCTGGACAAGGTGAGTGTATGGGTTGGGTGCAGCTYGGGAGGGGACAATCCAGGCGGTCGGGGCTGCGTGTGGATTTTTAGGGGGTTTTCTCCCGATCTTGGTTACCCTGTGACACGGAAATGACCCTCTCTGCTCATTTGGTGGGGGACATCAGARGTGAGCTGAGCAGAATCTGGCCAGCCTGAAGACTTCTCCTAAGGCCAGGCAATGCAGTRGTCCGGCTTTGCTCTGGCCAGCTGGAACGGAGCCACCTGGCTCCGTTCTGCCATTAGCCCGGGCGCTGGCCTCACGAACACCCTGCCCGTGTCGTCTGGCTTGGGTTTTGTGCAGGAAAACTGGGTGCGTCCGCGCTGCCAGCGTTTTGGGAGGCTGATTATTATGTGTCTGGCCACGCTGGAAAGATCTAGGGCTTTGGGTGCAGTCTGTATCGTGCAGCATCCAGGACATTCATCTTAACTGGCATGAGCGCTGAAGCATCAGTCACTCCCTTGACAGGAAAGTTGGGTACTGTTCTTCCCCTTGGCTCATTCAAAAGGGTTTGTCAAGGAGAAAATCCTTCCCAACAGCCACGGCCTTCGGCCCCCTGCAGGCAAAAAAGCCAGACAGGTACCTACGTGCTTCCTCGTGTTGCAGGTGCTGGATGAATTCTCCAGGCAGGTCAGCAAAACAGACTGGCCTTCGGGATCCCCGGCGACAATCAGCTACGCAGCCTTGGACAGTTACCTCAGTAAATACCAGGTACAGCACCCACCGGGCGCCCTGCGGGGCAGCAGGGGAGAGGGCTGCTGGCGTGGAGGCTGGGAGACTGCCCCTTGTGACCCTAAACCGTGATGGTGAGGAGGTCTGGAGAAGCAGAGGCTGAAGCATTAGGCRTTTGCTGGCCTGGGCTTTGCGCCTCCACAGCAATATCTCGCCGTGCAGCCTCCAGCCTGGCCGAGGAGGAGTATGGCCTGCCTTCCTCCATGGGGTGCGCGGAGGAGGCTGCCAGCCCAGCACGGTCAGATAACTGGCGGGCTGCTCGCCACCAAGACAGCTCTGCGGTCGCTCCGCCCAGCTTCCCTGCCACGGCGTGCAGGCCATCCGCCTGTCCGAGAGTGATCGGCTCGGTCGGACGCCGTGCGGGGGAGACGCGTGGCGTGGCGGAGTGCGGCGGGCGCCGTCCCCGCCACGGTGATGCTGAGCTGTGTCGTTTCTCCCCGAGAACCCCCGCGAGGCRGATCCGATGACCCGGGTGCAGGCAGAGCTGGACGAGACCAAAATCATCCTGGTGAGGATGGCGCGCATGCCGGGCCCGCCGCGGCTGCTTGGCTGCGAAACTCCCGCTGCCCTGTCTGCTTGGGGCCTGCGACTCGTGCCGTGCGCGACGCCCTCTCGGGGTGCTCGGGCAGCCGTGCTGGGTGGTCGGATTATTCCCGCTGGGGGAACTGCAGCAGATTCGGAGCACGGACTGAAGTCTAGACTTTCCGCAGCCTCCAGAGGCTGAGAAGATGTGTCTTTATTTTATTTTATTTTTATTTTTTGTGCTGCCTCTGTAGAAGAGCTTCTTTCCCCTTCTCTTTCCGTGGCTGTTCCCTCTCTGGGTTTCTCTTGTTCCTCCCGCGCTGTCTCTATGTGGAGGAAATGTTCCTCATTCATAGTTTCCGCTCTTGCTGCCTGTGGAAAGACCCTCTAACTGCCTCTTCCTCCTACTCGGCTCTGGCACTGTGTCAAACCCTAGACCCTCCTGAGCTGTTTTCTCCTTTTGCTTTTCCCCCTCCGGATTCTCCATCTCCCGGTCGGGCAAAGCGGGATTTTGCTCCCTTGATGTTAGCCAGCCCGGACCTGGTGCCGTGCRAGCTCCCTCTCCCATTCTCCCATCTCTGTTCTCCTCTGGGCTGGCTGAGCGCTGCCGTGGGAGCGCTGACCTCCCTCCGTCTCCGCTTCCCTATTTCTCCATCAAATCTTAGCCCCTTCTGTAATATCCTCGCCTGCCTTCTGCTTTAAATGAGCTACAAGAGCTTGCTGCCTTCCTTGGGGGCCCTCTCCTCCTCYGGGTTGTTGCGCTAGTCCTCTCTTTCCCCATCGGAGCTGGAGCGGCCGGAGAAGGACTGAGGCCGGTCTCTTCCCGTGCCCGTGTCGATGCGGTGGCTTATCCACGTTTCGCTCGGGCCTCGGGGAGGGAGCGGTAAGTGCCAACGCCGCCAACCTAGCGCCACTTTCTTTTGGCAGCACAACACCATGGAGTCACTGCTGGAGCGAGGGGAGAAGCTGGATGACTTGGTATCCAAATCTGAGGTGCTCGGGGCACAGTCGAAAGCCTTCTACAAAACTGTGAGTGCCGCTTCGCCCCCCTCCAGCACCTGGGGGAAGGGCACCCCGGTCCCTGGCAAGCCAGGGAAGGATGGGAGAAACCCCGGAGGGTGATGGATGTGGGTGCCTGGAGTGGAGCCAACGCGGAGAGCCACCGTGCGCTCTCACGTTTGCTGAGGAGCTGTTGGCGCAGCTGGTTTGGGGCTACAAGGGCTGGAGCTCGGTCGCCCCAACGGCGACTGTGGAGCACCTCAGCCTCTTGGTCCAACTGTCCCTGCCCTGGGGCTGGCAGAGGGTGACCCTGATCCCAGCCCCGGGCTCTGGTGGCTGCTGGCACGGGAGGGAAGCGATGGTCGAGGTGCGTCAGCACGGTCAGGCTTCAGAGCTGTGCCACAAGCTGGGTCTCGGGCGGCCCTGGGGCATTTGACTTCTTTACRAGCTGGGTGGGCTAGAAACGTGCGGGCTCTTTCTGCTGGAGAGGAGAGGAGGGTCCTCACGGACCCAGACGGGGTTTTGGGTCCCCTCCGAGCTGTGCAGCGAGCTCTGCCAGCAGGTCGCCATGGGGTTTTGTTCTCTCTTCTCAGGCCCGAAAGCAGAACTCGTGCTGTAAAATCATGTGACCCGGACACCTGGGTCTCCTGCTCCGGACCATCAGGCCTTCGCTCCCGTTCAGATCTCGACTGCACCCAGGACAGAAAGCAAAAGACCAAGGGGGGGTTCCCGGGCCTGGGCTGCGCTGYGGAGGCCGGCGCCAGGGCTAGGGCTGGCCTTCCTCGGCACCGCGGGCTCCGATGAGCCGCGGGCTTTGGAGAGCGCCGGGGCCCCGCTGCCCTCGCCCTCCTTGAGGGCGGTTTGGACCACGTCAAGCCCGGCGGCGGGCCGGGTGCTGACTGCTGCCTTTACACTCCTAACACTAGCCAGCGCCTTGGTGTTGCGGCGATGCCAGCCCAGGGGCAGCTG
>NW_028186876.1:0-3511 GCF_003343005.1 Rhea americana
ACCAAGGAGTCTGTGGCCGTGGATGATGCTCTGAGCAATCACAGGCCATTTCAAATGGCTCAGGCTGTGTTCGGGTGTGTGGTTTAATGTAACACACGAATTTCATTGAAGGTGACAAGAACCACTSTCCAGGCTCTCTTCCCTGTTCCTGCAGGGTCCACACTGCCCCTCATCAGACTGCAGAGCTCTCACTAGCCTTGGTTTTACCCTTTACCTTTGGATGACTGCCCTAGATTTTGCGAAGCTCCATTTTCTGCTCACCCCAAGGCACATGGTGCCCCTGGAGGTGCCCTGTGCTCTCCTGGGAGCTGCATGCTCTGTTCGGGAAGCACAGGCCTCTGTCTCCCAGCCTGTCACACTGGAGATAGTAGGGCCTGACCATTCATCACCCCCAGGAGCACTGGGCACCCACAAATGAGAGCTGACTCCGGTCCTCATTCTTAACACATCGCCGATAAGCTCATCACCTTGAGATAAGTTCATCATCCTGGATGGCCCTGGAAAAGCAACAAGTCCTTTCAAGGTGAAAGGCCTTGAGCACATTTTAGACTGCAGCTTTGGAAGGAGAGCACAACCTTCAAGCACTGCACTGAGGAAATCTTGTTTTATTTGAGTGAAGCCAAGTCTGACACAGTGGCAGGCACATTTAAAGCAGGTATTTCAGCCAGACAGAGTTCGTGCCACTGGAAAAGGGAGATGAATTCAAACACTTCTGCACAAACATGATTATCACAGAGGGACCATCCAAAGCACAGGAGCTGTTTCAGAGAAATTAGAAGCCAACTGTGAAGGGGGATGGGCAGCTTACTTCTTCTGAACTAGGACCAGCTGAATCAGTTTATTCAGTGCATCTCTGAGCTCCTTGTTCCTCGTGCTGTAGATGAGGGGGTTCACTGCTGGAGGCACCACTGCATACAGAACAGCCAGCTCTAGATCCAGAGATGGGGAGAAGACAGAGGAGGGTTTCAGATAGGCAAACATGCCAGTGCTGATGTACAGAGAGACCACAGCCAGGTGAGGGAGGCACATGGAAAGGACTTTGTGTCGGCCCTGCTCAGAGGGGATCCTCAGCACAGCAGTGAAGATCTGCACGTAGGACAGCACAGTGAAAACAAAGCACCCAAAAATTAAGCAGGCACTAACCACAATAAGCCCAACTTCCCTGCGGTAGGATTCTGAGCAGGAAAGCTTGAGAATCTGGGGAATTTCACAGAAGAACTGGTCCACTCTGTTGCCTTGGCAGAGAGGTATGGAAAAAGCATTTCCAGTGTGCAGGAGGGCATTGAGAAAATTACTGGCCCAGGCAGCTGCTGCCATTTTGACACATGTTCTGCCGTCCATGATGGTCCAGTAGTGCAGGGGTCTGCAGATGGCAATGTAGCGGTCATAGGCCATAACAGTGAGAAGAGAACACTCCACTCCAACTGAAAATGAAAACATGAAGACCTGAGTTGCATATCCCAAGTAGGAAATGGCCCTGGTGTTCCAGAGGGAATTGGCCATGGATTTGGGGACAGTGGTGGAGATGGAGCTGATGTCAATGAGGGAGAGATTGAGGAGGAAGAAATACATGGGAGTGTGCAGGTGGTGGTCGCAGGCTATGGTTGTGATGATGAGGCCATTGGCCAGGAGGGCAGCCAGGTAGATGCCCAGGAATAGGGAGAAGTGCAAGAGCTGCAGCTCCCATGTGTCTGCAAATGGTAGGAGAAGGAACTTGTTGAGGGAGCTGCCGTTGGACATTTGCTCTGCTGGGGTTCAGGGCACTATCGAAAGGGGAAAAGACAATGATAAGTTAGAACAGGCTTCTCTGAGCAAAACCCGCTCCACTCCTCATAGTCCTCTCCATACTTTCTCTCCCCTTTGCCTTCATTCACTGCCCTTTCCTGATCACTGGTTCATGCTGAGCATGTAGTGCCAGGACCTCTGTCCATAGGCTGACAGGAGTCAGCTCTGCTCTGTTCAGATGTGCAAATGGAGGTGTCAGACTGCTTTGTGTGTTTGGTGGGGATACCTGGGAATGGGCACCATGAGCTGAGTGGTGAGGACTTCCCTGATGTCTCTGTCACAGTGGGATGGACCCTGTCCTCATGTCAGTTGACCATTGCCACTCCTTCTCCAGGCACTGTAGTGGCAGTGGGAAGTGACTTGCTCTGAGGTACACATCCTGCAGCAGATTACATCCCCCTGTTCTGAGGAAAGACTGTGAGCATTTAAACACTAATTTTCTCCAGAAAATGGGCTGCAGTGGAGGGGTCTATTTCTGTATTTCCTGAGTTTTCAGATGCCTCCATCACACCATGGGAACATTCTTTGATGGGGGCAGACATCTTTGGCATTACAGGTGCTCTCAGCCTGAGCTCTTGCCCATCCCAAGGGGAAGAAGGAGCTCATGAGGACTTTGTACAAAGTTACGGGATCTAGTCTGTCTAGGAGTCTTGCCCCTCACTGCCCTGTGTTCACACCTCCCCCAGCTAGAGGACAGTCACACTCACAAATTACTCTGTGAAAGAAATGAGATGGAGTTGAGAGTGGAGGAGTTCAGTTTCAAAGTGAAGATTTCCAAATCCTTCTCTCTCAGCCCACATATGGAGAGAGTGCTCTTCAGAGCATTTGATGAGGTTTCTGACTCTCAGCTATCACACATATGATACAGGAGAACTGTGATCTTCTGGAGGGCATTTTGCAGCCTGGCAGAACACCCTAGAGAGACAGTTAAGAGGGCTAACAACAGAGCTTCTCCTTACAGGAGGGTCAGATCATTCCCCCACCCGATGAAATGTATTGCCACCTAGGAAGGTGGAAGGGGACATGGACACATCCCCCTGCCGTGAAGACAACTCCACACAGGACCCACAGGGTCAATGCCCTAAATGCCGCTGAACTCCCTCCTTCAGCCAGTAGAGCATGAGAGCAAGGACTAGAGCAGCACAGAGGGGTAGAGAAGCAAGGAATATAGTTACCCTCCTACCAAAGGGAAAGCAGTGAGAGACAGACAAGCAGTCTGGAAAGCCTTCCCCTCACCCAGCTGAGCACATGACCTCCCAGATGGCAACATCACAGGACAGTTGCTCTCACTCCTTTGTTGCATAGTGGGAAATAGGCACATCACAGGAGAAGTGCACCTCTGCTCTGCTGGAGCTCAGGCTGCTAAGGAGGGTGCTCATTCCCTGCACCCCTGGCCCTGAGGGCAGAGGCTCTGCTGGTGGGAGAGAAGACACAGGGGGCTTAGTTAGAGGAAGATGTCTGCATTGAAGGGGATGACAGAGAGCTCTCCAAATTCCTCTCCCCCTACTCCCAACACAGCCAACATTTCTGCTTCTTGTTTCCTCTTATTCACTGATCATATCTTAACTGCTTGGAGCTTTTCCTCCTGGGAGCTGCTTTTTTCTCTCCTAGGTCTTTTCCCAGCCAGCACTTAGCAAACAGTAGGAAAATAAAAGACCCAAGAAAGCACTTATCTTTAAGGTAACCCCTGTCCCTGCCTTGATTGTCCTCTAGAAAAGGCCTTTCA
>NW_028186876.1:3976-4580 GCF_003343005.1 Rhea americana
TCCCTTTCCCAACTCTCTTTAGTTTCTGAGTTGCTCATCTCATGCTGGTGCCTGCAGGCAGTGCCTTCAGTCTTGCTGCTCCTTTAAGAGGAGCTGCTCCTGGACAGAGCTGTCTCTCTGTAGAGCCTGCAAGGTTCCATGGGCTCCTGTTGTCCCGGGAGCCAGACCCAGCTCCGTAGCTGAAGATCAGCTGAAGACGTGACTTTGTCTGTCCTCTGTGCACCCTTACGATGTTGCTTGGGCTCCAGGGCTGACAGTTGCTGAAAGACCAGAAGGCCACCCCTGAGAAATGTCCACTGAAGTAGACCAAAGTAATCACCAATGGTCCCTGTCTAAACCCTGGAGAGAGACTGAGACCAGCACTGCAGTTTGTCTCATCACAGGAGAGCTTTCGAAGAGAGGTGAAAATGTCCCATTCTAGAATCCCTGGCTCCCATCTCATAAGAAGATAGGGGACAAGAAGGAAGTTCATTTCCTTGTGCTTCAGGGWCTGATTTACAAGAGTTAATCRATAYATCTAATGCCATTGAGAAATCGCAGGGATGGATAGTGGTTCAGGTCCCTCCCAKGCACTCCACAGACTCACAGGACATGGGATTCTCCT
>NW_028186876.1:5467-31024 GCF_003343005.1 Rhea americana
TGTTACCATCTAAGAGGTACTACAAGTTAGGGTGAGCCATCTGCACACACACATTACRAGCTGGCACACGAGAGCTACATTCTGGAGGACCTTGAGAAACTTGTGGATTTGGCCAACAGAAACTTTGTGAAGTTTTGCAAGGAGCAGGGATAAGTCCTGCACCTGGGGCAGGATAACTCCATGCTTCAGGGCAGGCTGGGACCTTATAAGGAGAGAAGYGTCCCTGAAGAGAAGGACCTGGGTGTTGTSAGAAGTGCTACATGAGCCAGTGAGGCACAGTCATTRYRAATAAGRGCTGCATGWSGAGGAGTGYGGCCACCCACACAAGGGGAACCATTATTCCCCCTCAGCTCAGCCCTGGGTTGACAACAGTTGGAGTAGTGTGTCCCAGGGTGGGTCTCCCAGGCACTTTTTCTTSGTAGTGAGAAGCAGCACAAGTAAGGGAAAGTCACAGTCTGCAGCTTGRGCGGTTCAAACCAGACATCAGGATGAACCAATGTCACTCGAAGAGTTGTGCTGTGGTGCTAYAGGTCACCCAGAGGGAGTCTGAGATCAGCTCCTGGCTCTGTGTTTCAAGGAGCAGCCAGTGGGGACAGGGAGGCATTGGTAAAGGGAGGGAGATCCCAAGRTAGGAGCAAGATGGGGGATCATCTTGRRTATCTGCAGTCTGYAGGCACCCAGCTGCAGGCAAGGGACAGTGCAGGACCGCCTGTGGTGGAGAGAGTCAACAGCACTGGCATGCTGAAGAGCCTGAAAGAGCAGAWATCTTTTTTCTATAGCTGTTGTCTCTATCACTGAGGCCTACCAGGAGACAGCAGCGCGTCATTGTCCCCTTACCCCCTAGGGGACCCCAGCAGCTGCCATGTCATTTCATGCACTCAACATTGCACACCTCCACCTGCTCCACTGCTCCCCGCAGCAGCCCTGACCAATGCATGGGGGAAAACGATCTCCCTTCGCAGGAGCTGGCTGTCTGCGATCGGCCATTTTGCCTGATAAAACACATCAAGGGTTGACTCAGCATCAGAGCCACCTGCTCATTGTCTTCGCCTACCTATAATCAGTGCCTCCAACTTTCTGCTCTAATCAGCCCCCAGGGAGTCTTTCTTGCTAACGGCCCTCAGTGGGACCCATTAATGCTGTGTGTAACTTTGGGCTCTGCTTCTGAATTTGTCTTTTTGAARGTTTTGTTCAGTCTCCTCTCAGTAGCTGAGGTTGGTGGACTCAGCACCAARTAYACTATGTGGCTTATTAAAATGTAAAAATCCCTGAGGAACCTTTTCTCTCTCTGTAATTTTCTTCTAGTCTTGTATAGCTAATTGCAGATGTTTCAGGAGTGTAGCGGAAAGATGGAAAATGTAATAGTATGAAAACATTTTTTTTTCTTTTAAATTATTATTATTATTATTATTACACTTACAGAATTAGTGACAAAAACACTCTACAGTTGATCTCAATCCAGAGTGTTCCCTCATGAAGTCAGGACACGTAGGAAAAGTAGTGTCCCAGAGGTCAGGCATTGCTCAGTCAGTCTTCATCTCCATCTCCCCAACCCTGCCATTGCTCTCTCAGTCACCAGAGACTTCCATCACTCTTTTTAAAGCTAATTTTCTTCTGCTGAAGTCTGCAACTGAGTTGTACAGCTCATATGTTCCAATTCCCACCTGCAAAGGAAACTTAGACAACTACCTGCAAGTAGACACAGAGGTTTGTGGTGAATTTTTAATTGTAAACAAAGAAAGACTAAAGCATAATAGAGTTTCAAAAAAAACCCCCAATACACTAGAGTTTCAAAAAAAAAAAAAAATACCCCTCAACAGCATACTAAGTCTGAGCTACCTCCAATGAGGCCCATTTCCCACAAGGGATAGCCTCACTAGAAATCTTTTGGACTGATAGTAAATGGTAGATAGAAACACAACTAAGGACTTGGCTAGAGGGAGAGACGTCTGAAAGATGGATCAAGGTGGAAACTCCCTGAAGTGCAGATCAGCAGCTCAGTGTCTGAATGAACCAAGAATAAGGGAAGGGGGAAACTGGAAGCAATRGGAAGTTACAACGTCCCAGCCAGCATGCTGTAAAGGTGATATTAGAACCTGTCCACTTGATCAGGGCATGTGGAAATAGAAGAGAGAGCCACGCAGCTCCTGGGGGTCCTGGGCCTTACTGGGGGCCGTGGTGCTCTTGGGGATACTGATGGCACTGTGCTTCTGTACAAAACTCTGTGCTGAGACAAGGAGGAGCAGGAAGGTTGGTTGTAGGGATGTTCCCCAACTCCAGCAGCTGCAGAGATGGGAGCTGGTCACTTCCCTGATTTCTGAATGAGCCAAAATGCAGGTCCTGAGGCACTGCACTGCCTCACAGGCTCTACACTGGTGCCTGGGCAACATCCCTGCAGCATGTGGGTATGTCCTTAGAAGCCCAGAACAAAAAATGTGGGAGATGCAGGGAGCCAGGGCTGAACAGTCCCTCAAGAGAGCCAGGGCACTGGGGAGGGGAGGGGGRAGGATGCAGGGTACCAGGGACTGTACCCAGGGGAGAAGCATTGTCCTGAGGTGATGCTGAAAAGCCGAAGGACCAACTGAAGAGGAAAATACCTTTCCGCAGGCTCAGCCAGAAGGAAATCTGGGCAAAATTCATGGGTAATGGGAGAACTCCCCCAGGTTTGCTRCCTGGCCTTGCCCATGACTTTGGACCATAGGACGCACCGGGTTCCTGAAGAAAGCCTTCTGATGGATGTCCAATAAGGACATGTTTACTGTTTTCTGGCTTATGACCACTATTTTAAGGACCCCAGACCCAGCTGAGGACTTCTAAAATGAACGAGCCTGCTTTGATGCCAGTGGAGGAAGGCTGCGTCCTGCTCCATATTGTCCTACCTCCTGCTTCTACGAGGACAGCAACCCATAGCAGAAACACATGATTTTGATCCTGTGCTTGAAAAATGCCGAACTTCAGACTTACCCGCAAAATCCTAGGTAACTGAACAGATCTCCCCAGTTCAGACACTTGTCAGTGCAGGACCACAGAATTGACCTCTCCAGTGCCCCATCTGAGAGATTTCAGAGCCTTTGGCATCCTCTGGAGACGTTCCTGAAGGATTTATCAGAAATTTTTTAGAACATAATTGGGATGAGGAGAGATGACTGCTCTGTAGGACATGAGGGGATATCTCTCAGTTTTCTCGCTGGCTGTGTCACCTCCATGGCAGTGACTGAGTGAGTTCCCCATTGACACAAGCGGAGGTCACAGTGGGATGTGCCACATCTCAGGGAGGTCTCTGCAGTGACACTGCAGTTCCCTCACTTCCCTGTGAGGTCTGGGAGCAGGTGGACACTGCTCATGTGCTCCCCAGTGCTGCCCTTTGGAGCT
Source organism: Rhea americana (assembly GCF_003343005.1). Taxonomy (NCBI): domain Eukaryota; kingdom Metazoa; phylum Chordata; class Aves; order Rheiformes; family Rheidae; genus Rhea; species Rhea americana. Next base: position 8,840 of record NW_028186876.1, read on the forward strand.
GGTCCAGGGTAAGGAATGGGGACACGAGAGAGAAGGGCCATATTGGGCTGCATGTTCACAGGCAGAGGAGCAGGGATGCATTGGAGAGGAGTTGGGGGTATGAGACAGGAAGGGCATCCCTCCTTCCCAGCTGGACAGGTGAGCCAAGGGTAAGGGGGGCAAATGAGATGGAGGACCCAGACCATCAGCCCCGGCCATAGGTCCTTGTATCCAGTGCTCCTGGGGCTCTCCAGTAAGGTTAAGGGATTCAGGAGCACCTTCCCACGATGTCATACAGAGACTATTAACTGCAAAAAAAATGATTTTGGATCTCGGGCTGTGGGGGTGTCTGAAAGAGTGTGAGCTGCCATAAGAGCCCTGTCTGAGGGTCCCATCTCACTCAGGAAACAAGATGGCAGCCAAGTCCTGTAGCTGGAGCTGCCCTGAGCCTCCTGGTTCTTGTAGAACCAACTTCCTTCCTTGTGGAGGGTGAGGGGACAATCCATGGCCAATTTTCCATGTGAGTGTGTTCCCCTTTGGGATCTGACTATGGCAGGAAAGGAGTCCTGTGTCCTGCAGCTCCCATGGGGCTCTCAAGAGCATAGACAGACTTTTTTTTTTTTTCAATAATAACTGGTATCTAAAGGGTATGTTACTGCACTATGAGCTTTGTGAGGCCATGAATTGAGTCAAGGAGGCCGTTCAGGATCTGGCTCAGCCATGAGGGAAGCAGAAGGAGCTGCAGGCAGCAATGGCCGTGTGGCAGGGGTGTGGGCAGGGATAACACAGTTGTCTGAGAGAGCTATGCCAGAAAATCACCAGTGTCAAATCAGTTCTTTGGCAGGATCTGACAGACCAGCAGGGGGCACATGGCTGCACTCTCAATGATGAGGTCACTTCTGCCTAAGTACCTGGTAGGCCAGCTACAAGAACAAGGCTTGGCTGGTGATGGTGAGGTCACTTGTGGCTGCTGAACTGACTAGATCACAGCAGAGCTGTGCCTGGAAAGGGTCTGTAAGGTGACTTGCAGCTGATGGGGCAGCAGCAGGTCCATGGCTGGGCCGTGTGCTTTGGAGCTCACTTCTGCCAGAACAGTTGAGAGGTCAGCATTTGTCTCATTATTGTGAGATACCTGCTGTCTCCATGGCTTTATTGACCAGTGACAGAGACATGTCTGTGGTGGTGACTGGGAGGTCATCTCTTTCTGAGTCCCTGAGAGGCCAGCAGCAGGCAGACAGGCATGGATATTGATCAGGAGGTCTCTTTTATCAGAGGACCTGATAGGCCAACAAATGGCTGGGGAAGTTATCTTGAGGAAACTGATGACTCAGAAGCTCATCAGCTAGCAGCAGGCAACTGCTGGGGGTCTGCGCTTGTGAGGGCATGTGAGGCAAAAGAGAGATGAGAGCTGGCGTGGTGAGCCCCTGGGAGAGCACTTGCTCTTTGCCTCCTGGAGGTGGGAAGGGAGCAGGCACAGGGCTGTGCTGACTGTTCAAAAGCAATGCCTGTTGCAAGGCCTTGGAAGACTAGAAGGAAATGGAAGGTCAGGAGAGCTGGGCTTTGTGTGTTTTGGGGCCCCTGGTGGGTCAGCTGCCTGCTGGCATGTCTAGTCCTGTCTCTTATGTGTCCCTGCTACAGAGCCACATGTTGATGGGCCACCCTCTGTGAGACACTGGGATACTGTAGCATTTCACAGTGGTCACATTCCCTGTGGTGGGGATGGTGGGGGGGGGGGGGCAGTGTGGTGGTGCTCCGAGCAGGAGGAGGTTTCTGAAGAGAACAGTCCTGTGCGTGGGAAGCCCCATCAAGATGGGGAGGAATGGGCTAGACATGTGGATTTGTGTTGGGGAAGTGGCAGTGGGCATGAGAGGCAGGGTTAGGCTCTGTTTGAGAGCGAAGCAACAGACGAAGACCCTTCACGAGCGAATGTGGTCAGCACGAATACCATGCCCTGAGGTTCCTGCTGCCAGGCCTCCACTGTCTTCTTGTGTGCATGCCACCTTGTTGGGCAGCTTGTTACACAACTCTCCAAGAGCTGAACAAGGCATCTTGTTGGGCAAGCCTGGTCTCATTGCAGCAGACTCAACTGGAGATGTGCAGGGTCACTTTCTCATTGCAGCTCTGCCATTGTCAGGGTGCAGAAAGGGCCAGCTGCTCCCTCTGAGACTGGGAGCTGGGAGCCAAAAACAGTCACAGGGCTGGCATGGCAGGGACATCAGAAGCCCAGGGCCCCATCCCACAGTACCCACCTGAGACTAGCGAGGCAGGTGCAAATACGGTAACCGGGTTCAAGAATGCAGAAGAGAGACCCCAAGCACTCCCTGCAGCCCAAGACCTGTAGAGCCACATCTGCTGTCAAAGTGTCTGGGTTGAAGCTGATGCAGCAACTCCAACAGCTACAGACAAACATGCTTTCTGGTGAGTTATAACCATGTTTGTGGAAGTTGGCACTACTAAGACTAGAAACAATGATGTCCTCTTGCACCTTCCTGCACTCCTCCTGCACAAACTGCTGCAAAAACTGCTGTGTCTGTTCATTGCCTCTGTTAGTTGCACTCCGGGAGCTGAGCACCAGGCCTGGCTCTTATACAGACCTCTCCCTAGTAGTGACACACAGGGTACTTGACCCACCCTAATCAAGGGCCACCTGGATCAAAAGGCCCAAATCCCTCTAATCAGGGACAACTTAGACAGCTTGTTTGCAGCAGCTGCACCTAGCTAAACCTGAGTAATAGGTGCAGGAGCTTCACTCAGGGGAAGCTAAGGCCTCCTAGAGTTGGTCTTGCCTAGATCCCCTTACCTGTTGGCAGAGTCACACTCTAATTCCCTAGTTCCACATGAGTCACCAGACCACAACGTCCAACAAGGCCCCCAAAAGTTGTAGGCAGAGCCAAGACAGTGCTGCACAAAGTGCTGTGTCTGTTCACTGAATATGTTAGCTGCACTCTCCGGAAGGGACTTACAGGAGAGGGGAGCAGCTGCTTGTATGGCAGGCCCAGGCTTCCAGCAGCTGGAGAAGGTGCTGAAGATGAGCCCAGGGCAAGGGTGTCAGGCTTTTTTTTGGCAGGAGACCGTTGCCAAGTGCTGAGCTGATGGTCAATGAGCTGGGCAAGCTGGTGAGGAGAGCCTTCTAGCAGAAGCAACTTGGAAGAGGGGGTGACTGCAAGAAGAATAAGGAAGTGATGGCTTGTAATGGCACGGAAAGGAGTAGGGCGGTATGGGGAAAGGCAAGCCCATCCTGCAGCCAGGTGGGAATTTCTTGCTGGCCCTGGGGATTTTCCCTGGGAGGAAGCTGTGGCTGATACACCTGAGGCCTGTTCTGCCATTCAGAGAGACCTGGACAGGCTGGAGAGCTGGGCAGAGAGGAACCTCCCGAGGTTCAACAAGGGCAAGTGCAGAGTCCTGCACCTAGGGAGGAATAACCCCAGGCACCAGTACAAGCTGGGGGCTGACCTTCTGGAGAATAGCTGTGCAGAGAAGGACCTGAGAGTGCTGGTGGACAACAAGGTGATCATGAGCCAGCAATGTGCCCTTGTGGCCAGGAAGGCCAATGGTCTCCTGGGGTGCATTAGGAAAACTGTTGCCAGCAGGTTGAGGGAGGTGATCCTGCCGCTCTGCTCAGCCCTGGTGAGGCCTCATCTCGAGTACTGTGTCCAGTTCTGGGCTCCCCAGTACAAGAGAGACATGGAGCTATTGGAGAGAGTCCAGCGTAGGGCTACAAGGATGATCAGAGGGCTGGAGCACCTGCCCTATGAGAAACGGCTGTGAGATCTGGGCCTGTGTAGCCTGAGGAAGACTGAGGGGTGATCTTATCAGTTTATACAAATACCTGAGGGAGGAGTGTCAAGGGGATGGAGTCAAACTCTTTCCAGTGGTGCCAAGTGACAGACCAAGAGGCAACAGGTAGAAACTGAACCACAGTAAGTTCTGCCCAGAAATAAGGAGGAATTTCTTTCCTGTGAGAGTGAGAAGAGTACTGGAACAGGTTGCGCAGAGAGATTGTGGAATCTCTTTCTCTGGAGATATTCAAAACCCACCTGGAGGCAACCCTGTCTAACATGCTCTAGGTGACCCTTCTTGAGCAGGGAGGTTGGACTAGATGATCTCCAGAGGTCCCTTGCTGCCTTACTCATTCTGTGATTCTGTGATGGGTGCTTAGACAAGGAGCCTGCATGCAGACCTCTATCTTGTGTTCACTTCAGCTTAGGCAAGAGAATCCCACCTCCTGTGTGTTGATGGAGTTCATGGTAATTAGCTGAATCCCACTGCATCCCCATGGCTTCTAAACAGGCATGAGAAGCTCAGATTGACTCATCTGAATGAAAAGCTGAACCATGGGAAAATGAGTTCCCTTCCTGTCTCCTTCTAGGTATCCTGCCTAGTTAAGATGTGGGAATATGGATTTCCAGGGTGGGACATTTCCACCTCTCCTAGATAATCCTCCTCTGATGAAACAATGACAATGACGTAACTAGTCTCTCTGAATTGTGTAGAGAGTGACCAAAGGTGATTATTTTGGTCTACCTCTGTGAACATTTCCCAGGAGGAGGGAGCACCAGGGACAGAGAAATTCATGCCTTCAGCTGGGCCACTGTTGCCTAGAAGGAACAAACTCCTGGGATGGAGGGAGGGAGCTCATGGCAACCTGACAGCAATGCTGAGAGGCATCTCTGTCTGGGACTAGCTCCTCTGGCAAGAGCAGCAGAGTTCCTGGCACTGGCTGTTGCTGCTTACATAAGATGAGAGATGACAGAGAGAAGTGAAAGGCAGTCTGGAGTGGGAGAACAGAGAGGAGCTCCTTGTGGGAGAAATCTTTGCAGCCCTTTGCATGGTAAGTCTCTGGCTGTAGGGTGATGCTACTGAGACTCCTCAACGGATCTTTTAAACCCATCCCATGACTGATAGGTTTTCTAAGGACTGCTATCCCAGCTTCTCTAGTATGGGAGAGTAGGAGATGCTTTAGAGGTGAGAATCCCTGCCGCACCATCATAGGATTAGGGCAGGCTATACGTTCTGCCAAGAATGGTGCAGGACTGTGAAGCTGGGACCTGCACCAAGATCTGCCCAGAGCTGTTATTTAGAGCAGTATCCTTGCACTGCAGAGGAAGGTGAAAAAATGCCTACTTGAAAGGGAAGGAGTGTTCTTTTCAGGGATTTCAGTTTCCTAATTTTGGCAGGGAGAGAAAGTGCTTTAGGTGACCCTGCTTGAGCAGGGGGTGTGGACTGGATGATCTGCAGAGGTCCCTTCCAACCTCAACCATTCTGTGATTCTGTGAAAGAATTTTCTGGTCTGTCAAGGGACTGAGACTCACTAACTTTATGGACTTATCGGGGTTTATGTGACCTGCTCCTTAGGACCTGCAAGCAGAGATGCCCTTTGACAGTGTATTGTTCCAGAGTTTTCTGTAGGGTAGAACTGCACACACAGAAGATGTAACAGGGTCTGTGAGCACTGGCAGGGAAAAGACATTAGGATAGAGAAAGCTCCCAGAAAGGACAGCTCCAGGCAATAGAGACAGGCAGGGAATGAGAGGGAATTACTAACAGACTCATCATGGGAGGATGGATTTGGGCAAGTCACGATCAGTCCCTGCAACGCAGACACCTTCCTCTGAGCTAGCCCTCTGTGTCTCCTATCTCATTCAGCAGAGCCTCTGCCATGATAGCCATTGGGCTGGGCCATGAGCCACCTCCTCTGCAGCTGGACCTGCAGCAGAGGAGGGGGGCCTCTGCTGCCATGGGACCATCTCATGCTGCCTGACAAAGGGCGTGGGAGCAACTGTCTCACTATGTCACCATCTGCGATGTGACATGCCGACCCGGATAAGATGAAGGCTTTCCGAGTGCCCATCCGTTTCTCTCTCCTTGACTGCTTTGGCAGCAGGATCATGATGTTGCTCCTTGTTTCCCTTCCTGTCCATGCTGCTCCTGTTTTTGCTCTCGAGTTCTCTGGAGTGGGAGGTTTCACTTGCACTTCTGACGCCAATGCTGCAAGTTGTGGAATAGAGGGGTCTGCACGGGAGTGAGACTTTGCCTCAGCCCCCTTCTAGCCTGTGCAGCTAAAGGAAATGCACTTGGTAGAGCAGGGCAATGAGTTGTCACACTCTTCATCACTCTATCCATACCTGGGCTGAGAGAAAAGGATTTGGAGATCTTTCCTGTGGAACTAAATTCCTCTGCTGTTAGCTCAGTCCAGTTTCTTTCTGAGGGGAACTTGTGAGTGTGAATGTCCTTTAGCTGAAAGAGGTTCAAGCGCAGGGCAGTGAGGGGCAAGATTCATTCACAGACCAGATCCTACAACTCTGTACAAACTCACAGAGAACCCTTTTTTCCCCTTGGGATGCACAAGTGCTCTTGCTGAGGGCAACTGAAATGCCAAAGATTTCTACCCTGTCGAAGAATGCTCCTACAGTGAGATGGAGGCATCTATAAGCTAAATCAATATATGATCAGACTCCTCCACTGAAGGTTATTTTCTGGAGAAAATAAGTGTCTAAATGTTGAACTGCCCTTCCACTGAAGGAACGGATGCAATCCACTGCAGCAGTGTGCATCAGAGCTAGTCACTTCCCACTCCCATTATGGTGCTGGAGAAAGAGCACAGATGGTAAATTGGCATGAAGACAGGGTCTATCTCATGGGGACAGAGACATCTAGAAAGGGCCAGGCCAACCCCTGCCTTAATTTGGCTGCTTCTCTCCCTTGCTGGAGTGGGAGCTGGTGTGATTGATTCAGACACAGACACCTCTGTTCAAGAGGGCAAGGCTGATGGTGATGAACCCCTCACAAGGATCTTCCCTTGCCGAGGCAGCCGGCACAAGTGCTTGTCAGAGTCCAATAGTGTCTGACCAGGTTCTTTTAGATACTCCACACATGGAGAATGTAGTGTTTAATATCAAAATTTGCTTCTTTGATGATATCTGATGTTACACAGGGTTTTGGGTTTAGCAGAGTGATACAGCAATGTACTGAAATCACAGCACAAGTTAAGTTATACTTAGCAAAACATAGCAGTTGCAACATACAGTTCAATCACTATAAAAATATGATGTCCTTTCCTGGCCTCTGTGATATGCTCACCATTACAAAGCCGGGGTGTTCCCAGTCTCTGGGAAAGAATATTCAAGTTGTAACCAGCTCAAGCCTGTTTCTCTCTTCCAAATACTTTTGTTTCTCTCTTCCAAATTCTTTTTTTCGTTGTTTAGTTTTTGTACTCTGTGTTGGGCTGAGCCATGTACACAATTCCATGTACGCTGGTCTAGGTAACTCTGGGAGACATTCGCATTCCTTCGATGAGCTGAAAGAGGAACATTGACACCTGCCAGTCCACTCAGTTGAAATGTAGTCAGTTGATCCACTCAACTGACACATTTTTTTTTTTTTTTTTAACAAAGGCCACTCTCCAGCCCCCTTTGCATTGAGATAAAGTCATCTTTCTATGCCACAGCTGTCTGGTAAGTCACTCCTTACCTTATCCCCTGAGCGTCACGGGCATATCCCCCTTGCCCATCTCCCATGAGCCTTCTTTCATTGTAGGGTTTACTGCTTGGCCATAGTGCTATAATCATCTCTCCTAATGGAAAAAAGAGAAACTTTCCACCAGGTCACTGGACCAAGTCTCCTTAACTCAGCTCATGGTGCCCAAGGCTCTTCTATCCCTACCTGATACCTGGGAATGTTTGTCACCTCCCTCCATTTACACACCACAGCAGAGCAGAACTGACCCCACTGGAGATCATCAGCAGAGGCCCCTACTCTGCATGGCACACTCTGTCATGTACAAACTACAGTGCAAGACACATGTGGGAGATTCAATGAGAACTGTAAAGGCTTTAACTCAGACAAAACTGCTCTAAACTATTGTCCCCTTCTTTTCCTCCTTGGACAGAGCTCTCTGCTCAGAGGGAGCAAATGTCGAACAGCAGCTCCTTCAATGAATTCCTCCTCCGACCGTTTGCGGAAATGTGGGAGCTGCAGCTCTTGCACTTCTCCCTCTTTCTGGGCATCTACCTGGCTGCCCTCCTGGGCAACGGCATCATCATCACAGCCATAATCTGTGATCACAGCCTCCACACGCCCATGTACTTCTTTCTCCTCAATCTCTCTATTCTGGACCTTGGCTCCATCTCCACCACTGTTCCTAAATCCATGGCCAACTCCCTCTGGAACACCAGGTCCATTTCCTACTTGGGATGTGCTGCCCAGGTCTTCCATTTCATCTTTCTCATGTCAACTGAGTATTCTCTCCTCACTGTCATGGCCTATGACCGCTATGTTGCCATCTGCAGACCCCTGCACTATGGCACAATCATGGACAGCAGAGCCTGTGTCAGAATGGCAGCAGCTGCCTGGGCCAGTGGGTTTCTCTATGCTGTACTGCACACTGGGAACACATTCTCAATACCGCTCTGCCAAGGCAACAGAGTGGACCAGTTCTTCTGTGAAATCCCCCAGATCCTCAAGCTCTCCTGCGCAGACTCCTACCTCAGGGAAGTTGAGGCTCTTGTGGTTAGTCTTTGTTTATTCTTTGCGTGTTTTGTTTTCATTGTGCTATCCTACGTGCAGATCTTCAGGGCTGTGCTGAGGATCCCCTCTGAGCAGGGCCGACACAAAGCCTTTTCCATGTGCCTCCCACATCTGGCCGTGGTCTCGCTCTTTGTCAGCACTGTCATGTTTACATACCTGAAGCCCCCCACCATCTCCTCCCCAGTTCTGGATCTGGTGTTGGCTGTTCTGTACTCGGTGGTGCCTCCAACGGTGAATCCTCTCATCTACAGCATGAGGAACAAGGAGCTCAAAGATACACTGAAAAAACTCCTTCGATGGGTAAAATGTCAGCACCAATAAATATCCATTTTGCATCCACTTCTCAGGGTATCTGGTACTAAGGCTGTGTTTTTTGCACATTTTCTTTCTTTTTTTCTCTCTTTTCTTTAAAAAGGTATCAGTTGCTTGATACATCTCCTCAGGAATCTGACCTAGAGACCATGTTGAAGCAAGAATTCAGGTACTTCATCAGCAGAGATGGGGGAACCTCAGAGCCCACTAGACTGAGCTCCCTCGGATGGCAGGGACAATGAGGAGAGTTTCCCTTTGCATTGTTTATTTTGGTACTGACACCCAGGGAGTTCTGGGGCACAGTCAGGCTCAGATGAGTACAAGCGCTGTGAGATCATGGATTCCAATGGCATTAGAAGACTTCAGTGTCCCTGGCCACAATCAGAGTGTGATCTCCTACCCATCTTCAGGAAGCATAGAGGCCAGCTGTTACTGTGCCTGGTCCCTTCCCTCTGCAGAGCTCCGATGCACACAGTGGAGTGGGAAGGGGAGGGGAGGAGAGTCTGCACGAAACCTGTGTGAACAGACCCCTGTTCCTCAGGACGATCGCCGCACTACCACAGCAGGCATTTCCTCACTGCAGCCCTCACTTAGGGGCTGCAGATTTCCTGGAGACTCATCCATCAATAGCAGCAGCATTTCCTCTTTTCAGGGCTGCTCTCCTCATTTCCACACTGTCCTGCTGTGCTCTAGTGTATGTATACGGCCTAAGTGCTCTCATAACATGGTATGGTACATTCTTATGAGCACAAGCAGGACCAGGCAATGACACTCTTATGCTAGCCCTGGGCTCCAGATAAAAGGGGATCAGGAAGTTCCACTTCGATATGAGGAAAAACTGCTCTGAGGACAACTGTCCTTCTCTGAAGATATTCAAAACCCACCTAGATGTGATCCTGTTCAACATGCACTAGGTGACCCTGCTTGAGTACGGGGGATTGGACTAGATGATCTCCAGAGGTCCCTTCCAACCTCAGCCATTCTGTGATACTGTGTGTCTGGAGGTGGGCAGTGAGTGGAGCCTCACAAAATGAGAGATGGTCCACAGCGGAGTAACCAGACGGTAAAGCACTAAATCTTGACATGCATGTGGAAGCAAGGGCTCTGCAATCTCCAGTGAGGCAGCGGGGACCCAGGAGGCCCAGGGAAGGGGCACTGGAGAGTGATTTCTGCACCCTCAGTGAAACACCACAGGCTGGAGGTAGTGCCCACCCAGCACATCTCCTGCCATTGCAGTCACCCAGGAGTCACTCTGAGCATGGTCCATGAGCACAGACACACACGAGTAGTATCAGTGGTGGTGATCCTTGTCCGGCTGGGTCCGTTTCCTGCCATGACCAGCATGACTAGAGCTGAGTGAGGAGTCACCACATGGCTTCATGGTCCCACAGGGAACATAAGGGGTGCAGTAACAGCCAGGCCAGTGTGGACACACTGACCAGGAGAAAGGCTCTCTGGGGAGCAGGGATGTCCCAGGAGAAGAACAGGGCAGCATTCAGAGATATGAAATAAGGAAAAGAACCAGTTTCTCTGTGCACCAGCTTGGGGTAGGCTGCTCTGCCCCAGGGCTGCAGGAGCTGCCAGAGGGGTGGCAGGACCGGGGCTCCTCTGCTGTGCTGGACAGTGGGGTGGGGCATGAAGGGTCTGCAGGCAGACAGGGAGGAAGATCTCGTGGGCACAAGAGCAGAGAGGCAGGCAGGACAGGGACCCACCAATGATAAGTGCCATCCCTCAGTGTCCAGACAAGAGGAGTAGCACAGGTTTGGGGATGGTAAGCAGGGTCAGGCACAATCCATCGATGGCCAGACAAGACTGCAGGGTTCCATCCTGCCCTGCTTAGTGTGAGAGGTTGGACTGGACACCTCCAGAGGTCCCTTCCCACTGAAACTCCTCTGCAATTCCATGATTTTTTCTCCTCAGTCTCTGCTTTGGAGGCACTGGAAAGTCACTCTGCACTGGAAACCCCTGAAGATGCTAGTGGGATGGGGGAAAGGGGATGGACTGTCTGGGGGGAACACTGAGACCTTGTCTATGCATGCAGGGATGGAGTGAGGAAACCCAGAGGTCAGCTGGAGCTGCAACCAGATGCCTTGGACATGGCTGGGGTGTTCAAGAACTCAGCCCCCTCCCAGGCTGGGCTAAGCCCCACATGGGAGTCAGCAGACATCTGTGCTCCAGGATCTGTCAGGGCCTAGTGCAGAAGAAAGGCAGGGCAAGCCTGCCTTTCCCCCCTCCATTGGTTTGGGGAGACCTATAGGAGGACAGAGCGAGCCATAGACCGCCCTACAGCTGGGGTGAGCAGCCTATGCTATAAAGGGTGATGTGTGGGACTGATCTGGGGTGATGACCTTGGGCATCTTCCTCAGTGTCTCCACAGAACACAGGGAACAACCTGGGCTCTTCTGCGCTCTCCACATTGTAATGCCTTTTGCAGGAGACATGCATTTCCCTCTCGAACGCATAGCTCTATGCTCCCACACTGCCATTCACAAGTAGCAGCTGCCTGCTGCCATTTATCCTCTCTCAGGCCCTTTTCAACCCAACACAGACCCTTGCTGGCTCTTCCCACGTCCACTGCAGAAGCGTGATGAATTCAGACATTTGTGCACAAACATGACTRTCACAGACAGAACTCCCAAAGCACAAGAGCTGCTTAAGAAAAACTGACAATCATTTGTGAGGAGAGATGGGCAGCTCATTGCTGCTAAACGAGTACCAGCTGAATCAGTTTCCTCACTGCCTGCTGGAGCTCCTTGTTCCTCATGCTGCAGATGAGGGGGTTCAGTGTTTGAGGCACCATCAAGTGCAGAACAGTTAGGATGGAGGAGAGAGAAACAGCTCCTAGGAGGAAAAGCTCCACATAGTGAAGATATGATCCATGAATAAGAGGAAACTGAAATGTTAAATGCAGTGTGTGTGGGGGAATTTGGAGACCTCCCTGTCATCCCCTTCAATACAGACATCTTCCTCTAATAAGCCCCTGCTCCCTGTGTTTCCTCTGTCACCCAGCACAGCTTTTCTGCCCTCAGGGTGAGGGCTTAGGGCATGAGACCCCTCCTCAGCAGCCAAATCTCTAGCAGAGGTTAGGGACATCTCTCCTCCAACATGTCCATTTCCTGGAGGCCAGAAGAGAAAGGGAGCACCATAGGGTCTCTCCTGGGACTTGTCCTGTTTAACACTTTGATGAATGACCTGGAGGAGGTAACTTTAATCACGCTTGCAGAGGACTGCAAAGTGGGCAAGGGGCACCGGTCTTGTGGCTGAGGGCTGCCATTGAGAGGGCTCTGGACAGGCAGAAGGAACTGCCCAAGATGCTTGGAAAATCCAAATTTTCCTGCAGGCTCCAACTCCAGAAAAGGTTCAAGCCTTTGTGCTTCCAGAGCCTTGCTCACTGCAATTTCCTTTCATTGACATTACCAGTGGAGGTGGAGGAGAGAAACCAGGACAATGTTCTTCACAAAAGGCTTTATCCATTAACCAGATAAATCTCCTCATGTGTGCTTGGCCAGCTTGGCTGGGACAAAAGCTTCTCAATCTCTGGTCACCTACATCAATGTTGGAGAGTTTAATGTGAAAGCTGACTTGAGTTCCACCTCACCCAGACAGCTAAGCACACCTGTGACTCTTCCCTAGATCTATGAGTTGACTGTCTTCACCAGACTTGATGGCAGCTGGTCAGTCAGAAAGTGCCTGCTTCATGCGTCTACTGCAGAGATGTGATTTAGGTCCTGACCTTTTAGAGAATCTTATGCACCAGTAATTCATACCACATACACTAGCAGCGGGGAGGCCTGGCAGGAGAAATCTCAGTGCATGGTATTGATGCTGACAGCCACGGTACCACTGTGCAGCCTTCCATCAGGAACATGTTTTTAGAAGAGAGAGCACTGCTTTTCTGGACCTGCCGCTCTTCTGTGCCTGAAGACAGAGAACCGTGCTGGCTCAGGCCCTGGCACTGCTGTTGTGAGGCAAGCAGGTAGAGGAACCTGCACCCATGGCACCTGAGGCCATGCTGTGGTGCCTAGAAGAACTTAGCTTGCCCCTCACCTCCAACACACCCACCTCTGCCAAGAAGTCCCCACTGCCCAGCTGCTGGTACACTATCCAGCTCTGATCATCTACCTGGCTGCTTGAGGAGCTGTGGGAGAAGCCATTTCACGATGCCAGGATGTGGCTGGACTCCTGCCCTTTCTGTGGTGACAGGGCCACCCTGCTGCACAGGAACACAGAGGAACAAGCCCAGCAGGCCTTTCTGGCCACTCACAGGAGGTACATAGCCACACAAGGAAAGGCCCAGCTGCCCTGGCGTCCTGGAGACCAGGGGCTCCATGAGGCGCTGCATGAGGGCCAGTATCCCAGGGGCCTTGTGCCTCCCACTGATCCTGGGCCAGTAGAGCTCTGGCAGGAGTGGCCCCAGGTTCCTGATGTCACTGTGCTGTCACCCAACAAGGCAGTCACCATGCCCCAGGGCAGCAGAAGAGACAGAGGCTCCTGGGCCCCTTGCCAGGCTACTAAGCTTCACAACTGGCTGCAGCCAAGGGCTCACTGCAGGCTCTCTGGAGGCCACCCTTGGGCATAAATGCACCCCCACACAGGCAACAGGGCTATTGATGGCTACTGAGCGGGGTGTTATCCCAGGGCATTTGAGAGCACTGGCTCATGCACCTCAGCACTCCCAGTGATGGAAGCACTCAGCAGCTGTACCTCCATTTGGTACACAGACCTCTTCCTGGCCTTCCTCTGGTCTTGCTTCCTGACCTTGCTTTGCACCTCCTCTGTCCCGCCTTGGTGCTAAGACCACTTCCTGCAGTGCCGCGCCTGCTCATCAAGTGCCTGTGCCTGCTGCTCTGTCCTCAAACACTGCCTAATGCTGCCTCCTGTGCCCACTGCCCCAGCACAAATCCCCCTGTCTAACCATTTCCTTTCCATCTTGGCAGGGCACCCATGCACAGCACTACTCCTGCTCAGACACCCTTGTCCTTATCACAGGGGATGCAGCCACTGTGACATGTTGTACCTACCCACTCTTGCCTCTCAGAGAGAGTTGCCCACCATCAGGCACCTCTGCAGCAGGGAGAAAACAGGGACAGGACTACACATGGGAGCAGGCAAGTAACTCACCAAGGGCCCCAAAATACAAAACCTCAACTCTCCTGACCTTCCATTCCCTTCTAGTCCTCCAGGGCCTTGCAACAGGCGCTATCTCTGAGCAGCCAGTCATAGCCCCGTGCCTGCTCCCTTCCCACCTCCAGCAAGCACAGAGCAAGTGCTCTCCCAGGGGCTCCGCATGCCAGCTCTTGCCTCTCTCTTTTGCCTCACATGCCCTCACAAGCGCATACCCCACAGTTGCCTGCTGCTGGCCGAGTGGCTTCCAAATCATAGGTTTCCTCAAGATAACTTCCTCAGTCATTTGCTACTTCTGGTCTATCAGGTCACTTCCTCAATAAGCCTCTGAGACAGCAGTCACCTCACCATAACTTCCCCAGCCATGAGACAAATGCTGACTTCTCAGTTGCTCAGGCAAAAGTGAGCACCAAAGAACATCACTGAATCACAGAATGGGTAAGGTTGGAAGGGACATCTGGAGATCATCTAGTCCAACTCATCTGCTCAAGCAGGATCACCTAGATCATGTTAGACAGGGTTGCTTCCAGGCGGGTTTTGAATGTCTCCAGAGAAGGAGACTCCACAACGTCTCTGCACAACCTGTTCCAGTGCTCTGTCACTCTCACAATGAAAAAAAATCCTCCTCACATTCAGGCAGAACTTCCTGTGGTTCAGATTGTGCCCATTGCCTCTTGTCCTGTCACATGGCACCACTGAAAAGAGTTCAGCACCATCCGCTTGACATCCTCCCTTCAGATACTTATACACATTGATTGCTCCAAAGGGCAGTGGTAAGGAGCATATGAGCAGTGTCCAGCAGCACCCAGGCCTTGCAGGGAAATGAGGGCACTGCTGCATCACTGGGGAGACCTCCCTGTGATGCAGCACATCCCAATGTGACCTCAGCTTGTGTCATTTGAGGGCTCAGTGGGTCACTGCCATGGAGATGGCACAGCCAGGGAGAGAGCTGAGACGTTTACCCTCATGTCCTACAGAGCAGTCACCTCTCCTCATCCCAGTCACGTTCCAAAAATTTCTGATAAATCCTTCAGGAACATCTCCAAATGATGCCAAAGGCTCTGAAATCTCTCAGATGGGGCACTGGAGAGGTCACTTCTGTGGCCCTGCATTGACAGGTGWCTGCACTGGGGAGACCTGTGCAGTTCCCTGGGCCTTGGGGATTGGTTTGGGGTCTGGCCTTTTTCAAGGACAAGATCAAAGTCATGTGTTTCTGCTGTGGGCCGCTCTTTTTGTAGAAGTAGAATGCAGGATAATATGGGGTAGGATGCCGTCTTCCTCCATTAGGCACCAAAGCAGGCTCTTTGGTTTTAGAAGTCCTCAGCAAGGTTTCTGGGTCTGAGGCATTTAAAATAGAGATGAAAGGCCAAAAAAAGAGCAAATGTGTCCTTAACACACATCCTCTGAAGGGCTTTCTTCAGGACCCTGGGCAGCAAACCAGGGGACGTTTTCCCATTTCTCATGACTTTTGGCCAGGTTTCCTTCTGACTGAGCCTGTGGAAAGGTATTTCTCATGTTGGACCTCAGTAGGTCTGTGGCCATTTCAGTATCACTTCAGGGCAGTGCTTCTCCCCTGCGTGCAGTCCCTGGCATCCCGAATCCCATCCTCCCACACCCCAGCACCCTGGCTCTTTCAGGGGGACTGTACAGCCCTGGCTCCCTGCATCTCCCACTTTTTTTGACCCCAGGCTTCTCAGGACATGCCCACACACTGCCGTGCTGCTACCCAGGCTCCAGTGAAGAGCCTGTAAGGCTGTGCAATGGCTCACAGCCTGCATTTTGGCATTGTGTCTCTATCTACCATTCCCATCTATCCAAAATGTTTCTAGTAAGGCTGTACCTTGTAGAATGTGTACCTCATTGGAGGCAACTCAGACTTAACATACTGTTGATCATTTTTTTTAATGAAATTGCATCATGCTTTATTTATTTATTTGCAGTTAAATGAAAAAAAATTCTGTGTCTATATGTGGCTAGTTGTCTAAGGTGGGAATTGGGGCATATGAGTTGTAATATTCAGCTGCAGCTTTCCATGGAAGAAAGTTAGCTTTTAAGAGGAGTGATGGAAGTCCCAATAAGCTGATAAGAGCAATGGCAGGTTTGGGGAGATGGGGAGGAAGATTGCCCATACAGGGCCTGACCTCCAGGATACTGCTTTTCCTACATGCCCTGACTTCAGTAGGAGAAACTCTGGATAAATATGAAGTAGAGAACTGGAAAGCTGAAGAATGGTAATCATAACCCCACCACACCACCACTTTAAAAACATAAAGTTCTTGTATATTTTTGAAATCTCCATCTTTCAGCTACACTCCTGAAATTATTCAATTAATCATGCAATAGTTGGAGAATATTATTGGGAGAGATGTGGTTCATCAGGGCTTTCTGTATTGTAATGAGCCCGAAGGTATATTTGGTACTGAGTCCAACCTGCTGTTGAGCGCTGTTTCTCTCTCTGCTGTCTTGACTGTTCTGTACTCATTGGTGCCTCAAACAATGAACCCCCTTATCTGCAGCATGAGGAACAAGGAGCTCCAGCAGGCAGTGAGGAAACTGATTCAGCTGGTACTCATTTAGCAGCAATGAGCTGCCCATCTCTCCTCACAAATAATTTTCAGTTTTTCTTAAGCAGCTCTTGTGCTTTGGGAGTTCTGTCTGTGATAGTCATGTTTGTGCACAAATGTCTGAATTCATCACGCTTCTCCAGAAGCATAATTCCCATCTGTATGACCCAGAGGCCTTCTGTAAATCTGCCTATCGCTTTGTCAGAGTTGGCCTCCCAGGTAGCATCTCTTTAATAAAAGGGGATCTCCTTGCTACTGTGCCCGAAGGCTGGAGCCAAGAATGTGCTCAGGGAATTTCAGATGAAAAGGCCCTGTTGCTGTGCCTGGGATATCCTTGTGCTAAGCTATGGCAGCTCTTTTGAGTGATGTGTGTGGGAATGAGGGCTGGATGCAGCCCTCACTTTTGGGATGCCCAGGGGACCTGCCGAAGGTGAATGGTCAAGAGTTCTTTACTGGGGACTGTCCTACACATTAGAGGGCTGGTGACAGATGCCCATCCTTCCAGAAGGGAATATGGAGCTACCTGGAGAACACAGGCATCTCCAGGGGCAGCATGCGCCTGGGATGGGCAGTGAGTGGAGACTCCCCAAAACAAGCAGATTAACCTAATAGTAAAGGGCTGAAGCAAGGAACGCACCATTTTAGGGCGCTATAGTCTCAGGAAAGTAGGATGTGTCTAATGGCACCTCTGAACACATCCTGAGCAATGTGAAACACCCTCTGATTGCTCCATCCATTCTTAAACAGCCACAGATCCTGGGGAAGGGTTGTCAGGTGCAATGATCCTTGTCCAGCTGGGTCTGCCCTGACCAGCACGGCCAGTGAAGAGTCACCTTGTGGCTCCACAGCCCACTTGCACTGGAGAGCAGCAGTGCCAGCCTGGGGCCTGTGGAGAGCCCACAGGAGGGGTGCGGGAACGGTCAACCAAGCCAGGCCAGCAGAGACACATTGATGTGAGGAAAGGCTCATGGCATGACATGACTGTCCTCCATTTCCTTGTACCTTTGCCACTCCCCCCCCCCCCAAGTTCTGGGGATGATGGGGAGACTGACATGCCTCTCTGTCCCCAGGAGCTGCTGTGCCCTTCAGAGGGGCTGGGGTTATGGTGTGAGTGTCCAGAGCTCTGCAACCCCCTGCAGCAGGCACTGGTGTGGCAACATCCCCATCCTGGGCTGCCCTGCTGGGTGGGCTGAGGAGAGGGCAGTGGAAGGGCTGGGCTGGATAGGGCCTAGGGGAAGAAAAATGCCAGCAGGCAGCTACTGCCTGTGAATGGCAGTGTGGGAGCAGAGCCGTGTGCTTGCAGGGCAAATGCAGGTCTCCTGGGAAAGGCACCAGGACATGGAGGGTGCCAGAGAGAAGAGCCCAGGTTGCTCTCTGTGTGGCATGGCACAAGCTGCCCCAAGGGGAACATCATAGGCCAGTCCCTCAGACAACTGCTATCCAGCACTGGCTACTCCTCCAGCTGTGGGGGTGGTCCATGGCCAGCTCCGTCCTCCTGCAGGTCTCTGCATCCTGATGAGGGGGAAAGGGTCAGTCTGGCATGGCCTCTGTTGTGAGCCAGACCTTGGTAGATCCCAGAGCACGACGTCCGCTAACACCCACATGTGGCACAGCCCATGCTGGGCTGGGGTGGATGCTCAGATTCCCCAGACTCTATTGGGAGGCTTGGTGAGCTGGGAGGCCTCAGGCAGAGCTTGTCCTGGGAAGCTGAGGCAAAGAAGTCTTTTAGTACTGCAGCCCTTCCCATGTTCGAGGTCTCTGGTTTTAGCCCCAGCTGAGCTCTGCCTTTCTTCACACCAGTGTGCACAGACATGGTCCCAATGTTCCTCCTGGGCAGCCAGTCCTCCTCCCACCCTTGTGCACTTCCTGCCCACCACCCTGAGCGCTGGTGCTGCTGCCAGGGCAGAGGTGGAGGATCACCCAGAGCAGCTCCTCCAGGAGCTCCCCAGAGAAAAGCTGCGTCCAGCCCCTGCCTCTGCCCCAACCCCAGCCCCAGCATGGCAAAGGGGAGCTACCCTCTCCTGACCCACCCTGGAGGTCTGTGCCCCACCTCAGCTCGCTTCTGAAAGGCTCCAGCGCTGCCCTCAAGGGAGCTGAACTGCCTCTCCTAACTGTGCATCATCATAAGATCTGCCCCAGGTGGCTGCCCTCACTTTTTCATCCAGCTGGGATTCTGCGTGCAGTGTTAGCTGAGTAGGGGTCCAAATCTGAAGCTCTCCTTACTCCTCCAAATTGGCTGTCGGACAAGCATTGCTGTGCAGATATGGCCATCTGTTGTACCTAAAACCTCCTCTGGGTGCTGCTTGGGTCCCATGATCCCCTCCTAAGGCTTTCTCGACTGTAGTGTGGAGGCAGGTTTGAGGTAGAGACAGGAGGCAGGTTATCAGGATGAGGACAGGGACAGGACCGGACTTGAGAGGTGCAGGGCCAGGCACAGGCATGTCCACAGCATAAGCCAGGCAAGGCTCCAGCCTGTGATGCTTCACTGCAGGAACCTTGAATCACTCTCCAGGCCTCCTTCCCTCGGCCTCCTGGCTCCCCACTGCCTCTCCTGGGACCACAGAGCCCTCGTTTCCCCATGTATACCTGGATTTAGTGCTCTGCCTCCTGGTTACTCCACCATGGGCTGTCCCTCATTTAGAGCGACTCCACTCACTGCCCACCCTAGGCACACGCTGTCCCTGGAGATCCCCTGAGCTTTCCTGGGGGCTCAGATTCCCCTCCAAAAAGATGAGCATCAGTCATCAGCACTGTCACCTGTGGGACAGCCTCGGGCAGGAAATTCAGACACCAGTCACTAGCTCCTCTGGCACCGGTCACCCAGAGATGAATCCTGGATCCAGCCCTCAGTCCCTATCAGGTCACACGTAGACTCTGAGCTTGTCCCACAGATCCCATGGAGTTCACAAGCAGAGCATCAGGTCTTTTTATGGTGTGATTTCTTTAGGCATATGTTTGACTSCAGCTTCTGCAGAAAGGCCAGACTTCAGGCATGGAATGGAGAAGATCCCCTTTCATTATGGGAATGTTATTGCATCAGCCAAGTCTGKCATACATGCACCCAATGCCTGGTCCTACCTGAACTCACAGCAATGCACAGGGAAGCACAAATCTACCATCAATCATGTTACAAGAGCACTGAGGCCACATACACACATCAGAGCACAGTAGGACACTGTGGAAAWGAAGAGAAAWGCCCTGAAAAGMRAAAGTCTTGCTGCTGTTGGTAGACATTAGACAGGTCTCCAAGAAGGTCTTGCTGCTGTTGGTAGACATTAGATGTGTCTCTAAGAAAGCTGCAGCCCCTGCGCCAAGGCTGCAGCCAGAAAATGCCTGCTCTGACAGTGGGAGAATGGTCCAGAGGAGCAGGGGGGGCTGTTCCCACAGCCTGAATCCAGACTCTCCCCCTTTCCAGTGCAGGGGCACTGGAGAGGGAAGGGGTCAGCCCATGATGACAGCCAGCTGCCACCATCTCAGGAGAGGGGTGTGATATCACAACCTGACTGTGACCCAGGGAGCTGAGCTCTCCTAACGGGCACGGAACCAATGGTCTTACCTGTCTGTACTCCTCTGAGCCTAACTCTGTGCCCCTGAGCTCTTGGTGTCAGTGCCAAAAGAGACTCTGCAAAGAGAAACTCTCCTCCTTGCACTGAAGGCTTTGAAAAAGCTGAGATTAGTGGTCTTGAGGTTCTCCCATCTCTGTGGATAAAAGGGGAATCCTGGTTTCCTGCTTCAGCACGATCTCTGGATCAGATTCCAAAGAGAGTTTCCTGAGGACAAGTGGCATGAAGCAAAATATTTGTTCTTTTGCAATAATGTAACACAGAAAGTTATTTAACAAAGAAACACATGAACAACACCTGGTTATGTTGCCAAATACCCTGGGAATGAAGAGCAAATGCACATGGCACAGCTATTGCTGCTGACCTTGTACCCACTGGATGAATTTCTTCAGTGCATTCTGGAACTCCTTGTTCCTCATGCTATAGATGAGCGGGTTTACTATTGGAGGCACCACTGAGTACAGAACAGCCACCACCAGATCTAAAGCTGGGGAGGAGAGGGAAGGGGGCTTCAGGGAAGCACATATTACAGTGCTGACAAACAGGGAGAGCACGGCCAGGTAAAGGAGGCACATGCAAAAAGGCTTTGTGCTGGCTGTGTTCGGAGCAGATCCTCAGCACAGCCCTGAAAACCTGCACGTAGGACAGCACAATGAAAATGAAACACCCAACCCATAAACAGGCACTAATCACAAGTGCCCAGACCACCCTAAGGTGGGAATCGGCGCAGGAGAGCTTGAGGATATGGGGAATCTCACAGAAGAACTGGTCCACTGTGTTGCCTTGGCAGAATGCTACCAAGAATGTGTTTGCAGTGTGAAGCACAGCATGGAGAAACCCACTGGCTCAGGCAGCTGCTGCCATTCTGACACAAGCTCTGCTGCCCATGAGTGTGCCATAGTGCAGGTGTTGTCTCAAAATCTGGGTTCTGTTACCCGGTGTGCAAGCAACCAACAGACACACAGGGTCGAGATATTTGTTTATTTCATTTCTGCGCAGAGATGGGGGCTAGGTGGTAAATCCACAAAGCTAGCACAGCTTCTCCCCCTCTCATTCTTCATTTATACACACTTTTCAGGGAGTACTTTATACAAATCTTTCTATTGGTTACAGTTTCATTACATCAGGTAATCGCTTTGCGCTTGCTCTTTCACATTCTTGTTAATTAGCGTAGGAAGCGAAGAAGAGGCGGTAACATCATTATCATGTCATTTCCATCTCATTCTTCATTTAGGGGTGTGAAGTTTAATATGTTAATAAGCCTTAATGAACATAAGGTCACTTCTGGGTTATTCTGCTGTTTTTGTCTTACCTTCCCCTCACATTCTTCAAAGCGCTGTGGTTTCATCAAGGTTCTTTAGCCGGAGCTGGTTATTCTTTGCAGTACTGTTTTTCTCTCCCCCTTGTCCTTGAGTCTTGTTAACTVTTTGCAAGGTTTTTCTCACAGTATTTCTCTAACAATTCCCCCCTTTGAGACTTGTTAATATCACTTATCTAGCAAGTCTCATTTAAACAACTTCAATTATTCTGACATGGATGTTAAGTTAATTCTAAGTATCTCCCATGGCATGGGTAATCCGGGAGATTTGGGGAATAGAGAAGCAAGCAGTAATCCGAGTCACTCTTCTTGAAGGCGCGTATAAGCTACAAAATCAGGTTAGTTGTGCCAATGAGCACGCATAACAAAATTAGCAATGTCCTCATTTTCCATCTTAACTCTATAGCAAACAAATTAAATAAATCAATATTCTTATAAATCAGCTCTATCTATAATTAACAATACTCATCAGAATGCAAAATAACACCTAATAACACTCAGAGCACTCTAATTCCACGTAAAAGAGTTCAATTTTCCAAGTGCAATTCATCACTTTTGTAACTTCTGTATCCTTATCTTGAGAGATATCTTGTGGGTGTGGCAGTCCACGAGTCACTCAAAGGTGCTTTCTTTATTCGGGAAGAGTGGGTCCAGGAACTTATTCCCTCCACCTTTACTGCAGTAGGAGTTGTCAGAAGCACCAGGTAAGCTCCTTTCCACTTTTCCCTTAGTGGTCCTTCTTTCCATGTCCGAATATAAACCAGATCCCCAGGCTTGAAGTCATGCACAGGGGAATCCA
>NW_028186876.1:33509-35655 GCF_003343005.1 Rhea americana
CCCTACCCCCGCTCCTATTTGGATCCCACTCGGGATCCTTTCTGGTGGGTAAATAGACCTCAGGATCCCCCTTTCTGTCCCTTCTCTCACCCTCTTCTTTTGCCTTATCAATTACCAGCCTCTTTTCTTCTCCTGTCAGGAAAGTATTCAGCAGCACCTGCACATCTCCCCAGTTAGGATTATGAGTTATCACAATAGTCTCCAAAAGCTGATGCAGCTTCTCAGGATTTTCCCTATATGATCCAATAGACTSCTTCCAGTTTAGTAAATCCGAGGTTGTAAAAGGAACATGTACAAATATTGGCAGCCCTCCTGGTCCCAATGCTTGTCTCAAAGGAGCCTGCATAACAGGTTGTTTCCATCTCCTAGTTTGGCTAGAAACAGGGCTGGACTCTTTGCTTTCTAGCGGGGGGGCCGATACTTCAACTGAGGTGGAATCGTTTCCACAAGAGGGGGGCACTGTCAGTACTTGTACATCCTCCTGCTCCTCTCCATTCAGAATTTGTCCGTTAGCACAATACCCGCTCTCTTCCTTCTTTCCTACTGCAACCATTACAGATTCCTTTCCACTTATAAGTTCACATTCCCTTTGAATTTCTGGGTCCCTATATAGTGACATAAAAGCCTCCACATAGGGTATTTCATTCCACTTCCCCTTCCGGCAACAAAACAGCAGTAACTGTAATATAGTGTTATGGTTCAAGGTCCCATTTTTTGGCCATTGCTCATCACATTCCATCTTACACATTGGCCACCATTGATTACAACATCTTTTCATTCTGTTTTCTGTCATCCGATCACCTCCAAAAATATTCCAGTGTTTCAACATACAACCCAAAGGGCTACAGGGAGGAATCCTGGATTGGCTTGATCCCATGTCAATTACCTAGAAATACCAACCTTATTACCTAGAAATACCTTTTTCCCGTACCTTTGTGCGCACTCAGCTCTGAACCTTCTGGTCAATTTAAGGCAACCCTTGCCAAGCGTCTACGGGCGACTTTATTCCTTTATGCACACTCAGCTCTGACCCCTCTGGTCAATTTAAGGCAACCCTTGCCGAGCGTCTACGTGCGACATAATCCAACATAATCTTCCACGGTAGTAAGTAAATTCTATACTCACCAATCCAAAGATTCACACACACACCCCTTTTGCCCTGGCAGAAATATCTCTGGTCGGCATTGCACCTTTGAGTCTCTTGTCGTCCCGACTTTGGAGGCAGGTCGGAGGACTCTCCGATCAACAGGTCGGTGCGTGCTGGAGCTCGATCCGATCCAGTCCGCTGTCGGGAATGGCAAGATGATCCGGGCAAGGCCTTCTGGCAAGTCCCACCTGGGTCGCCAAACTATTGTCCCAAAATCTGGGTTCTGTTACCCGGTGTGCAAGCAACCAAGAGACACACAGGGTCGAGATATTTGTTTATTTCATTTCTGCCCAGAGATGGGTGCTAGGTGGTAAATCCACAAAGCCAGCACACCTTCTCCCCCTCATTCTTGATTTATACACACTTTTCAGGGAGTACTCTATACAAATCTTTGTATTGGTTACAGTTTCATTACATCAGGTAATCACTCTGCACTTGCGCTTTCACATTCCTGTTAATTAGCATAGGAAGTGATGAAGAGGCAGTAACATCATTATCATGTCATTTCCATCTCATTATTCATTTAGGGTTGTGTAGTTTAATATGTTAATAAGCCTTAATAATCCTAAGGTCACTCCTGGGTTATTCTGCTGTTTTTGTYTTACCTGCTCTTCACATTCTTCAAAGCACTGTGGTTTCATCAAGGTTATTTAGCCGGAGCTGGTTATCCTTTGCAGTACTGTTTTTCTTTCTCCCTTGTCCTTGAGTCTTGTTAACTATTTGCAAGGTTTTTTTCTCACAGTATTTCTCTAACATCACCTGCTGCTCCTRCAAATTCACTCCAAGGTCAACAGCCCAGACACAAAGGACTTTGGCCCCTTCTCTGCTGGAGCCCCCCTGCCCCCTCTCACAACTGGTTGATTTTSCCTGTCTTCACAGCATTTCCTGATTCTCTCTGCAGTGGACACTGAGGATTTCTTCTGCTACTCAAGACCTGTGGCAACAATTTGGGAGCTGATGAGTCAGCAGGTGTCACCGCTTGCAGGCAAGAGTGGGCCT
>NW_028186877.1:0-8078 GCF_003343005.1 Rhea americana
GCGGGACCGTCCCCCCGGGGCCAGGGCGGCGCAAGGCAGCGCTTAGAGGAGCCTCCCGCGCGCCCGGGATGGGGCTAGCGGGGAGGGGAAGCAGCCGCGCGCCCGAGAGCGGCGGGCGGCCCCCGGCGCTGCGCGAGGGGCCTTGCCCGCCAAGGGGCCMCAGCCCGGGGGCTCTGCTCGCGCATCCGCGACGGCTCCTCGGCTGCAGCCGGGAGCCTGGGCCGCGGTTTAGGGCCAGGGGCTTTTCGGCGGACCTCGGTGCTTTAAGCAGCAGCTGCCTTGCCCGGGCCGGCACAGGAAGAGCTGTAAACGTACGTTAATACCGAGCCGTTGGAAAGGCTCACGGTCGATAAATTCGGTGCAGCCAGCACAGAAGTAGGCGTTCAGTAAGCCTGGCTGTGCCCGCGGCGGCGGCGGGCGCCCGGCCTTCCCCTCCGGGAACGGGCCGCTCGCTGAACCGGGCCGGCACCCGGCCGCTAAGGCTGCTCGGCCAAGGCGCCTTCTGCACCCTAGGAGCGAGTCGGCAGGCAGCAGCGAGGAGAGCGGCGAGAAGGCTCCGGCGAGCAAAGGGGACAACCCGCCGCTCAGCGTGGCCGCTGAAGACCCRCTCCTGAAAAACAAGGACTATTACAGGGGCAAGCAGAAAAGCGGAAGCGACAGCACCGCCCGGCAAGAGTTTGCAACTTAAAGCAGCCAAATGCCAAGAGAGTCCAATCGCTTTGTGTTCAATATAGGTAAACGTTAGCTAATTAAAGTGTATTTAATGAGGAGCTTCTCACGCACGCACATGGTAATGTTCACGCTGTTTGTAAGAGATCCACTTGCTGGCATGGAAGACCTAGAATTTTTAAAATTCAGCGTTTGACAAAATAGTCTAGCGTAACTGGCTCGTGCTCTGAGCTCCAGCGCGGTCTTTGCTGCCCACGCAAGCGCTAGCAGAACGCGGCTTCCTCGCCGAGCGCAGGAGCGCGCTACGTCAGCCGGCTGCTCGCTGCAGCGCCGCGTCCTGCTGCTTAGCGCCAGACACGGGCAGACGCAGCTACCGCGGGCCGGGAACCCGGGAGCGACGGGGGACGAGCGCGCACGCGCTGCAACTCCCGCACGGCCCAGAGGACGGTAGCTGAGAAACCGGACGCTTTACAATCAGCGCACGAATGCAGAGCGTTCTGATCAAGGATACCTTTATTTAAGAAATGAAAAGTTTGCTCAACATCTGCAAAAGAAAAGCTTAGACATACTAAGCRTTCCTTCACGTAAAAAGAAGTACTAATATGTACTTGGTCTCAAGCAGGCTGTTCTCACACCCGATTCCAAACAGATGCGGAGTCATTCATCTTTTTCAACGCAAAATTTCCTATCTCAGATGTTGAGCTCGCAGCCTCCTGCGCCAATAGGGATGCCTGAGCGCTTGCTCTAAAAGCGAGAAGCGACTCCCCTATCAGACTGCAAATCTAAAGCTGATTTACCACAGGTGACAAGGGGCTAGATTAGAAGCTGCTCACAACAGTGTGGTAGCGCAGCAGGTGGGCAACTACTCATTTGCAAATAAAAGCTATATCCCGATTGTCCAAGAACTCTTGTTTTGTGCCATGAGCAAAGATAAGACCCAGAGAATCAGAACACAGGTGACGTTCTGAAGTGTGACATGTACCAGACCCCTGGTTTAGGAATTACTTTCTCTGAAAAAAATCATTTACTGAATACCCCCATGTCGTGTGTTAACAATGAGATAAAATGGCATGATTTAGTCCCTCTCCTCATTCTGCGACTCAGGACAAGAGAAAATAGGCCTGTCAGTTCTGGGTGTTCCAGCTGCTCTGAAAAATCACGCTAAGTTCACAAACACGGGGCAAGGGGAATTATGCTTGTGCTAAAGCCAGGACTTCACATCAGGGTTGCAGGATGTCCTCCGAATTGCTAACGGGGAGCAGAATCAAAACCTTAAGCGCAGTAACAGAAAGAGGTTCTCTATTCCTTTTAATATTTAGGCTACTTAAAACAATTATGAACTGCTGTGGARCAGAACTGTACTGTTTGCGGAACGTAACTGCTAGCCAGCCTGAATCAGGGCAAAGGTTCAAAAAGCACCAAGTGAGCCCTGATGCTTTTGCTGTAGATGAGGAAGTTTTCCCAATTTTTTTTTGTTTCAACGCATCTGGCTCGGACAAGGCTGCTGCCATGCAAAGTCTAAGCTGGGTAAAAGCCAGTGTTAACACAAAGAGCTGCCTTGGGGCRTTGCCAACGTGCCGGAGCAGAGCTGCGCTTCTGCCAGCACCGCTCTGGCCAGCGTGCTACAGCTGCCGCTCTCCTCGTCAGTGCCAGGCTTGGTTTTATGGCAAAGAGGGAGGAAAAGGAGAAAAAAAAAAAAAAGAAAGAAAGCAAGCACGCCTTTGAGAAAGCGTTCCCGCCAGGACAGCAAGCCCCCCGACGACTAGCAGATGTATGCCACAGGACCGGAGGTTTAGCAGGCACGATTCAGCGCCCACCACAACGTGCCTGAAAGCCCTTCCCATCATAACTGGGAGCATCCTATCTCAACGCTGGCACCAATTACCTACCGAAAGCCAAAAGAGAACCACTGGCACTCAACTTCATGCTTTAGAAACAGCAATCGTTACCTAAAAAACATTCACGATATTCAAAATACCTACGTGTAGACAGCTATCCTTAGCATGTGACACGACGCATCTTCCAAAGCACAAGTTACAGGATCTTTGACCTGTATGACCATGGCAGAAGTACACAGTTTCTTAAATACTCTTTCAAATTAAGAGAAAGACTTGAGTAGGTAAGCGCTGAACATCTAACAGGAGCTAGAGTTCAGAGGCCAGTCACCCTGCTTTACACCACCCGACCTGCCTCTCGGCAGGAACGGAACAAGGGACAGAGGGGACAGAGAGCGACAGCCCCGCTGCGGGAGCGGTGTTGAGCCCACCGAGAACCTCACCAGCTTTCTGCCGGCAGCCGTCTGCAAAGGGCACGCGCACGCAACTGACTGTGGGGAGCGGAGATGAGTCTTCCTGATGAGACATCCCCAGCAGCACCACGGGCAACGTGACATTAGCTTAAAGCTTTTAAAATAAGACTAACGTAGCATCAACGTTTCTAGTTGCAATCAGATATTCATACATTTGGATTTACACATGGCRTCTCACTTAAATGACAGGACAGAACTAGTTTCTTCGTGTAGTGAGCTAACCCCCTAACAAATTTTCCACTTCTTGGGAGATAACCTGTGCAGCTTGTGTCACACTTGAGTTTACTACAAAGAACAACTTGAGACTAAAAAATAACTTCTGCTGTTAACTTATGTCAAATCCAAGCGATAATAAGTTTTGTTTCAAAGAGCAGTTAGGCAAGTTCACAGGAGGTACATTTTAAGACGTACAAAAAATATTTTTAACCGAGTTAAAAACTAACTTGTCTGAGACATCTGAGGTATGTTGGCTATAAGAGTGAAAATTACAGTTTCCTTGGAGAAGTTTATCGGAGGCACCTCTATTGCAAAGAAAAGTCTGAACATGAGCTTACAAATAGCTATGCAAAGAAATCAACGCTATCCGGTTGTTATATTTTCATATTCTTTTCTTCCAAGCTAAAAACATATTCAGTAGAAGACAGTTAACAGTGAATGTCGTAAGCGGGTATTCAATGCAGAAAGTACTCTGTAATACAAAGCATAACCTGGAGAAGAAAGGATTTCAGACAGGATAAGCAAGTAGGGAATTAAGAGTTTGCCCCTATTTCTCTGCCTATGCAGTCCCACAGGTTATTGAAAGTCAGGGTCATGCTTCAATTCAATACTGAAGAGTACTGAAAACCCATTGGGAATTATAAGACTAAGGATTCTAATCTCAGTGCTGTTGCCACTACCTCGGGAGACCTCCAGTAACAACCAGACATAAGTTGGCAATTTTTTCTTTCCTTTCTTCATTAAAAAAAAACAAAACAAAACAAAAAAATACCCCCGATTTTCATCAGTGCCCTCATTCCTGAGCTGTACAACAGCACCTTTATTAAGGAATACTGTGAGCCCAAAGCGCGTATGACAAGCAGCAGAACTTCCRTTCCAGCAAGGAAGAATTACGTAAAACCCAAGAAAACGGTGAACCTCTTTGGTATATAGTAACAGAAAAAGTTATACCGCAGAACTTGAATAGGAACCATTTCCAAAATGGTAACTTTTAAAATAGACTTAGCAAACCAAGCTTTTCTTCTTTAGAGAACTTCCCTAGCAGCATGTCCTATTCACATGAAAAATCCCAGGTTTAATCCAAAACTGGGCAAGGATCTTAAGTGCTCTTTGCAAGCTTGACAGCTACGGGTCTTTTCCTGACTTTCCAAGATCTGGAAAACAAAAGCCAAACCAAAAATTTGGGGATCTCTGCAAGACAGAGATTTGACTAGTAAAGATATCCAGCAGGATAGGAAGCAGCGTGATTTGGAAGCAAGTCCGACAAGAACGCCGTCTGTGCTGCCGGAACAGACTTGGCAAGGAGACTTGGGGAACTGGCACCTGCAACTGACCCTTGAGTTCCTGATCCCAGCTGGGGGATACAAGACTTTGCGTACACTTTTGCTCTGTTTAATAGAGATGCTTGCAGTTCAGAAGCATCACGAGTATTGAAAAGGCTCCCTAATAACACAGCGACCGGGGGAAAACAACGTGTGTCACGTTGCCAGCTCTCTGGCAAGCACATATCCAAAAGAGTATGTAGACCCATGCATTCAAAGATATAAAGGTCTGTTCCCGCAAGCTGTCCAAGCACAAAGCTGGTCCACTGAGTTCAGTGGCGTGAGACTAGGGCTTGCAGAATCAGATCTAAAGAGATTAAAGCTGTGCTGTCTAGCTTGTGAGCTCAAAAAGCTTTAAAATTAAGTTATGCCATAGAAACAATCTCCTGACTAGCACCTTTCCAGTGCAAGGGTAGAAGTGCAAAGCTCATTCTCCAAAAGAATCAGTCAGAGCAAGTTTCAGTACAACTCGGTTGTTGTAGGCAGAGTGACTCGTTTGAGGATCGCTAGAGGCTAAGTTATCCAGAAGCTCCCTGAATGTGCATACAAAGCACTCTTATCTCAACAAGGATAAACAAGCTGCTGATCTTCTAGTTACCCAGAAGGCCGTCCAGCTCTTTAGCCCTTAATGAGCTTCTAGTGGATGGCCAGGAGATATAAACAGGCTGCTATCAGAGCCAGTACTATGCATAGTTCCTCGCCCTACAGTGCTTAGAGGCAGATGTTTGCTCAGTCAGTCTAGCTGTGCATGTGTTACAGTTCCACTTTAACTCCTCTAATAAAAGGGAGACCTGATGGCACCTTCTTTTTGTACGCCAGATACTCCTCTCCAAAAAAGTGAATGAGCGTGATCTCCTCCTCCTCTATTCGTTCTCTGAAGAAGCGCCAGGATGCTAACGTGTAGCCAACCACACAGATGGGGTTGCAGAGTAATACCTGTAAAAAGACACAAGCAGTTACAGACAGTCTAACTGGGCCTCCAGAGTTCCAGCCTCCCTGGGAAACTGATGCTTCCCTCCACCCCCGGTATGCAAATGAATTTTCGTTAACTGTTAAAAGCGAACGCCAGAAGGTCTAAGAACACTCTGAGAAAACAAAAAAATCCCACCGCCTTTCACAGAACCTCATTCTATCACGAAATTAGCATTTAGGAAGAAAGCAGCTTGCAAGCGCATATCTACTTCGTCACCCCAACTACGAGCGGACTGGTTCTAAAAAGGACACGTCGGGGCTTACGCCTTTACGCAGTTGTGCTGCTTCGCATGCAGTATTTATGGTGTCTCTCAAAAAGGAAAAAAAAGAAACCCAACCCAAAAACCAAAGGCCAACACCCACTCGACCACCAGAACAGCATAACTGAGGTAGCGCACACAGAGTTACAACTTTACCGTAGTCGGCTTCAAGTTGACCCTGTGGTTATCTGTCCAGGGTCTTAGGTAAAGTTAGTGGTGTTTGCCAGTCCTGCACAACACTGATATCTGGTAAGGATAAGGTTGAGTCCGATCGCTTACTGGAAGACATTTTGGCAGTAAAGACGAAAGGGAACTCTGGACACACCCTGGAAGCTTTAAGGTCCCATGGCTAGCAGCAGGTCACACCTTGCACCTCTGAAAGGGTTCCAGCTCAAACCCAGGCTCCATTGCCTCTGCTTATGTCATTTAGAAATTTAAGGAGATATGGTCTTCCCAAACATCACACAGGGTGGAGTTCAGAGGCCCGCAGTTTCATGACTCCCAGCTACAAGTGTGCTGGCGGAAGACAGAATGTGTCAAAATCCACAGCAGGGATCCTTGCAGTTGACAATTTGCTGTTTATATCACATACAGGTTTGGGGCAGCATAAAGAAATAACTAGGTTAGAAGATCAAAGTATCTAAGCGTGTTGTATACAATACCTGTGTTCCAATACTCCAGTAAAACCATCCCACGTAAGACGGGTGCCGGAACCACCCATACACCCCACTTGTCACCAAAGTATGAGTATCCGATTTCTCATTCTGAACAATATGGTTGAAGTTGGAGCCAGCTGTGAGCATGGCAGCTTTCCTCAGACAATCCCCAAAGATCACCATCAATAACCCTACAGTACTGAGCCAGGTGATCTGCTTCATTTCTGCAAGTGAATAAGTACCGGTCACAACAGGTTTTAACAGATTACTCTTTAATTGCAGGTAAAAAGGAAGCTTAGGGTTAGAAGTCTGGGGGGAGGGCAAGCAAGGGCCTTCCGCAGTCTTTAACCTAAACCGGCGGGCCTCCCCGAGCAGAACCCGAAAGCTACCAGGCGCTAGCTCGACCGACACGAGGGTCTCGGGTGGCGGACGTTCCTGTGTTATCTTAACGCACGGCAACACATAAAGCACTGTTTGCGTTCAACGCGTTGTTGGTCCGCAACAAACAGGTGCCATCTACCACTCCTTCCTCACCATCCGCCCGACTAAACAGCGGGGTCTAAGTCTTCCTGCTGGGTTGCTCTAGAGGCAGCCGAGTGCTGAGGCAGAACCCACTTTTTCATTGCTTAGAACAATAAAGCTAGCGTGCTCAGTCCTCGTAGAGAAAACCGAAACCTGAACTTCCGTGTAGTTAGAATGGCCCTTAATGTTGTGATGGGAAATGAGAACTTCTTCCCTCCCAGAAAACAGATTTGGAGAACTGCGCTAGCTTTGACTTATTAATTTCAAGGTAAACGGAAAAAAAATCTAATGAAATTTAAGTGTCATTATTTGTGTTGCCACAAGCATGGTTAAGAGCCTCAACAGATCTCAACACATGCTGAACAGTAAAGGCTCACTGGCATGGTGGAGTGAGGCTGACGCTAATTTGGGGCGTATGAAACAAATGAGGCTTTGACCACACAAGGGTTAACACGCAGCACCAGCCCCTCCTCCCTCAGACCACCCAGCACCACAGACAGGCCACGGTCACCCGCAGACTGAGGCTCTAAAAGCTTAACCAGACAAAACCAGAACGAGGTAGGAAGAGCCACTAACCGGGGCAAATGAACTTCTCCAGGGTGAACTCCACCCAGGAGGAGAGGGCGGCCAGGTTGTACTCGAAGCTGTGGTTGAGCAGGAAGGAGTCCAGGGAGAGGCTGCGCGGGTTGTTGATGGCTGTCACCAGGTACTCGGAGTAGTGGAACAGGGACAGGGAGCACATGTACCTGCGGCGCGGGGCAGGGCAGGCTGCGTCGGCAGGCTGCTCCCCGGGACAGAGAGGATCCCCGGGAGAAGGGATCTGTCCCGGCTCCCCCCCGCCCAGGCTCTCTGTCCCGGGCTGCCCCCAGGCCGGGCCTCCCACTCCCTCGAGGTGAGGCTCCCCCACACACAGAACTGGACCGGCCCCCCTCTCCCAGGGCTCCCCCCTCCCCTGAGTCCAGGCTGCCCAGGGGACAGGACAGGCCACCCCAGGCTGCCCCCTCCCCCTGCCCCAACGCCGAGCTCCCCCACGGGACACAACCAGACCCCCCACCCAGGGCTGTCTCATGGGCAAGGCCAGCCCCCGGGCTGCCTCCCTCCCCCTGCCCCGAGGCCGAACTCCCCCGCAGGACAGGACCGGACCCCCCACCCG
>NW_028186877.1:10410-11488 GCF_003343005.1 Rhea americana
TCGCTGTCGCTGTCGGACAGGAGGGCCCGGCACTTCTCGCAGACGGCCCGTGGGTCGGCGCGGTAGCGGTCGCAGCCCCACAGGAAGAGGGGCAGCAGCAGCGACTGCAGCACCGAGCACCAGATGACGCACAGCACCATCCAGTCGTCGGAGGCGCCCGAGCGCAGGCTGGCGAAGCTCACCACCTGCGGCGGCGGGGCGTCACGCGCGGCCCCCGGCCGGCGGCGGCCCCCCCCGCACCGCTGCCGCACTCACCAGCACCGGGAGGCCCGTGAGCATGTCGTAGATGAGGACGATGCCGGTGACGAGGCAGGTGATCTGCAGGGAGGTCTTGGCGGGCTCGGAGCCGTCGATGGAGGAGCGCCGCTTGCCCTGGGCGTCCTCCACCACGATGGTGGGCACGCTGAGGCGGTTCCTGCCGGTGCCCAGCTGGCCGGAGACGGTCTGGAGGAGGGCGATGGCGGCGCAGGCGGCGCCCATGGCCATGCTGCCGCCGATGAGGAGCAGGAAGCACACGSCGAAGCCCAGGCCGATCTCGGTCACGATGAAGCGGCAGTCGCGGGCRTAGAAGCGCTCGGTGGTGTCGTGCCACCCCACTGCGGGCAGCGTGGAGAGGATGAAGGASACCATCCAGGTGCCCATCACCGTGTGGACGGCCTGCTTCCGGGCGTTGCTGAGCCTGGGGGGACAGGGAGAGCGTGCCGGGTGGCGCCGGGCCAGGCCGGGCTCGGCAGCCGCCCCTGCYGCCGCCGCACCTGTAGTTGACCGGCCAGCGCACCATCCACATGCGGTGGTAGGAGAGGGAGGTGACGGAGAAGCAGGTGACGAGGGTGAGGGTGTAGAAGGTGGCGACGAAGACCTTGCAGAGCCCCTCGTTCCACTCGTAGCCGGAGTGCCGGCGCCGCAGCTGCACCACCGCGTACGTGGCGACGGGCACGGCGACGTTGAGGATGTGCGTCCCCGCCAGCGCGCACAGCAGGAACTCCAGCGGCTTCCACTTCTTCTGCTTGGCGCCGACGCTGAGGATGCCCCAGGCGTTGGCGAGCAGCGCCGCGCCGGCGCACGCCAGCCAGGCCGC
>NW_028186877.1:14598-32833 GCF_003343005.1 Rhea americana
CGGGAGGTCGGCCGAGCGAAGCGCCCGAGGAAGAGGCGGCGGCGGCGGCCAGCGGCGCCCGCGCCGGGGATCACTGCCGGGCCGCCGGCTGCGCCTGCGCCTGCCGCTTGGCTTTCGACTGAAGGTATCTCCCTTTGCCCTCCTCGAAGCGCCTCTTCTCGTCCTCGGTCTCTGCCTGGGGTCGAGGGAAAGAAACGAAAGCCGTGACGTTTCATYCCGGTAACGTCCGCATCCGCGCGCTGGGCAGCGCTTTAAAAGGAGGCGGCCCGGGGTCCCGCGCGGCCGGCCTCTCCCCCCAGGAGCGGCGGGCGCTGCGGAGCCAAGCCGCCTCCGAGCAGCGCGGCGGGGACGCGCGCGGGAGGCCGGCGCGCCCCCGCCACAGGGGGTTCAAGTGAGAAGCTGCAGTCTGTGAAATACATAAACGCTATTTTGTTAGCCGATTTATAGTTAGCCAGCAAAATACTTTGAAATGCTAAAGAGCAGGAGATCTACGCGGTATAAAATATTAATCAAGAAACAAGTCTAAGCCAGCAGCGCTGCGTCTTACGGCTGCAAAGATCTGCCGGGATCAGGGGAGCTAAAAATAGACGGAGGCTGAAGCGGGAGCGCAGGGGACTGGGGAAGGGCCGTGCCGGCRTCCGCGCGCAGCACTCGGCGCTCCCTCCCTCAGCAGGGCCCCGGCGTTCCCCACGTGAAAAGGGAGGGAAGTCTGCAAAGCCCAAGAGCAGGTTTTCCTCACTCGGGAAGAACAGCCTTCATAGCAGCAGTTGCCAACCAGAGCAGATTTTAAAAAGAAAAAAAATACAGCCTGCTTTGGAAACGCTTTCTCACGCTCATATTTTTGTGCTGAATAATTCAAAGGAAGTGGTTTTCTCGGACAGCAGAGCCCCAAGGGCATCGCCTAAGAAGCCCGASTATGTAAAATGTGCGGTGTTTAATACACAAGAAGCTTGAAACCTCCCGTTCTCGCAGCGAAGGCCGGAACACCTGGGTTAAAACTGGAAGCAAGGGCTGCGTTCAAGCGCAGTTTAGGCAGCGGGGCTGCACGTGCAGGCAGCGTTGAGCGAAGGCCTCCCGTGGCATCCCTGGCAGGGACGAGCAGCCCGGAGGCTCCCGCCGAGCACCTGCGCCACGGAGCCGGGGCAGAGGCGTCCCCGGGGCGAGCCTCAAAGCCGCCGGCCGCGGCCAGGGCGGCGCCGGCCGGGACCCAGAGCCCCGTGCGGACGTCGCGAGCGCGGCCCCGGCGAAGCGGCTGCGGCCCCCGGCTGCTCCGGGGGAGCTCGAGGGCCGCCGGCTCCCCCGGCTCCCCCGCAGAGCCCCCGCGCAAAGCGGCGTGCTCCTCCGCCCCGGCACGCGGCCCSCAGGAGCGGGCTCTTACCAGCAGCTGTGGGACCGGCAGAGGTTTCCCCTCCTTGCTGAGGGACACGTAAGTGAAGAAAGCACTGACAGCCCGGTATCTTTCCTGAGGCTCGTCCACAAAAGGGTCGGCATCCACAAAGACCTCAATTTCCATGGATTTATTGCTTGTGAAGGTCATGCGTCCAGAAACAGTAATAACGCTACCTGCGAAACACAGATGGGCCGGTTAATCAGCAGCAGCAGCAGGATCCAGCAGCCATCCGTTATCCGGAACATAAAAGCACTCCGCAGCCAAAGGGCCAGCGCATCAGATGAGCCTTTGAGGAGCAAACCGCGGCCGGCCTCGCGAACAAAGAGCCTGCCACAAACCCTACCGTGCTTCCTGCTCACAGGGGCGGTATTTTTAACTCTTTTGGGGGGAGGGGGACATTGAGATCTAGTTCTGCACGCTGCGATGGCAAAGCCCGGCAGAAGGGATCAGCTGATGGCCCTCCCAGAAGAGGCGCGTGCCAGTTTCTACCCGGCACGTCCACGACCAGGTGCGAGACCGTCTGCGCTCGTTAGAAAAAACGAGCGGAACCGTCTTCCTCCTGGCCCGTTTCCCAGCACAACGCACGTCGGATTAAGATCTCACGTGCCTCGAGCTCTCACGACAGCACCTCGGGGTGCTGCTCTGCTGCGCCCGCAGAAGGTGGACCCCCACGTCAGGCTAATTCCCCGGCCCGAAACGGCCCGAGCGCCGAGCCTCGAACACGGCGGTCGGGTGGTCGCGCGTCATTACGCCAAGGARCCGGCTTTGCCCAGCACTCGCGCGCTGTCATCGCTCGGTGGAGAAAACGCCGCCGTGTGCCGCGACAACTCGCTCCTGCAAACGCGTCGCGCGCGCAGCAGCCTTTGCAAGGCCTCAGATTCGTTTCAGCTCGCGCCCTCGGAGCATGCTGTCCTGGGCAGAAGCATCAAGTTCACAGCAYGCACGGTTCTGCCTAACCGGGACAGGCAACACGGGGCACGGTGTGTATTTTGAAACAACACCCCAAAAAACCCCCAGGCCCACRGCAGCAGCCGTCGCTGGACGCAAAGGCAGAGTCCCTCGCTCACCGATCGCGCCGCGCAGCAGACTCGCCGCTGACGTGCCGCGCTCTCGGACCGAGCCTCGGCGGGCCGCAGCGCGGCAGCGCTGCAGTGCTCCGCGCACCCCCAAGTCAGAGCAAGCAAACGCCTCCGTTCTTCAGGGTGATGACTGGCACCGCTCCCGCACCACGAGGTGCTTTTTACCGTGGATGAAATCCGGATGAAACTTCTCTGCCGCTCCGAGGGAGCGGAAACACGGCATCGACAGCAAAAGGGAGGCAGCCGCCAGCGCGCCCGGGGCCGTTCGCCCTCGGGGCCCGGGACTGCCCTTTACCTTTCTTGATCTTCTCGTGGAAGTTGATGGCGTCCACGGAGGCCGTGACGATGTTGGTCTTGCAGTGGCGGGCGGCGACAATCCCCGCGACCTCGTCCATGAGCTTCATGGTGACACCTGCAAGGGGAAGGCACGGGTGAGCGCTGCGGCGGCGGTGCCGCCGAGCCGACCGCAGAGCGAGGAGAGGAGGTGCTGCCGCCGCGGCCCCCSGCCCTGCCGCGGGCTGCTCAACGCCCCCGGGAGCCGCAGCTGCCTTTTGCAGGGCCAGGAGCAGCCTGGCTCCAGCCCACGTAAGCGACGCTACTTTGCCTAAGCCCTGCTAGCCCGGAGCTACTCTTTTTCCCGTTGTAAACGCACGCAGGCGCTAAACAGGCGGACTCTCACGTACGGAAGATGAAGGTGTCGCACCCGCTCGAGGCCCCCGAGGCGAGCAGCGGCCGAAGCACGTGCCCATCGTTCGCAGGGTCCTCAGCACGGCCTCTGCACGACGCGAGACTGGCTGAGCAAAGACAGATGCGCTGCAAGAGCAGATCTCAGCCACGGGAAAACCGTCCGACGGAGCTGCCGTCACTGGGATAACGGGTCCGTCRGAGCAATACTAGGACGACAGCCACTCCGGTCGGGGAATAATCTCTAGGAGTCATGCCACTTCTGGTTCTCCTAAGCGTCTTTTAAAAACCCTCAGCGTTGTAATGCAAGACCTGTCTGTACAATCCCTGCTTTAAGTGATCTGTTTATATTTTTCTGAAGCACACGACCGGGTAAAACATTAAAGCGGCCTCTCTCTCAGATCAGCATCTGACTGTGCTCCGAGGACGTACGAGAGYTGCACACGATGCTTTTAGCCGCTTCGTGGGAATACAGCCATCCACCTATGCTTGAAAACGTATTTAAGAGACCCTTCTTCAAGACCACRAGTTAAAAAAGTGCAGCCTGAAAAAATCTGGAGAGGAGACGGGCTGTCATTTTTAAGGAGAAACCAAGTCACACAATGTAGGCACTCAAAAGCTATGACGTGAAGAGCTGGAGTTATTCATTCCCACGTAACACAGGCCACCTTAGATGTCCTCGTGACCGTTTAATACCCACAGCAGCGCGCGCCAGGACGCCCGGGGGCACAAGCGGAGGGCAACGCTCCCACTCCGAGGACGCGAGTCCCTTGCAAGGCGCGTGCTTCTCCGAGGAGGAGGAGGCCATCCCGGACGCGAGCCGTGCCCGTGCTCTGCGGGCGCGGCACAGGAGGACCGCGCTGCCGAGGACCCCAGGGCCCCCGCCGGCTCTGTTTCTCCCGAACCTGCGCGCTCGCAAGTGACCTGCCAGGCCAGCTCATCCCTTCGGCGCTTTCAGGCCACGTGCCCCATCCACTGCAACGTCTCAAACAGCACCGTAGGCACCRGCGGGAAGAGCCCTACAGCTTGCGGCGACGAGTGGAAAGCGCTTCCATATAGTGCTCACTTCACGCTGCTGTCAGAGGTCTGCAACGCGAWCGGCAGCTCCGACTCTCTTGTTCCTGTTCATTTCTGTATTTCAATCAGGACAGCYCCAAAAAATCGCTAACAAACACCGCACGCGGGAAGCCTGCGGGCTGTGGAGCAGAGCCGGGCACGGCAGCGCCCTCCGGCCCGTGCCTGCCGTGGGCAAAGGCAGGCATCCTCGCTCGCCGAGTCCCCCTCTCCCGTTTCAGAGGCATCTGAGCGAACGGAGCAGCAGCCTAAGTCACTTGGAAAAAAGCCAAAAGCAGAAATTAAATAGACCAGCAATACTTTAAAATGCTTTTAAGCAAACACTCTTAGGTACAGATAACAGTCACTGCATGAATCCAAAGAAGGCAGGACAAACACTGTATTTTCACACTGTTCCACACCTTCGGTGGGATTTTTCCAGGATCCTGTGACTTACACCGGGTTTTAAAGAGAACATAGCGCCAGCGCTGCTTTTTGTTTTACAGCATCTGTTGCTTTATGCTAATTAGCCCTCACAGCTGCTAATTACGCCTTGATTTTCGGTGATATCTCAGCTCTATTCTTCTTCAGAAGGGGAAAACAAAAGCGGGTCCCTGTGCCCGGCCTGCCTATTGAAACTGCAGGTGCCGGAGGCCGGGGGGGCTTTCTTCCGCCAGCCAGGAGCTGGGCTGCGCGCCGCGATCGGCGGCGTCCTCTCGCGCGGAGCGGTTATTTACGCCCAAGCCGTGCTGCCGGCGCGACCGCTCGGTCTTTATCTTCTCAGCGGACTGATGAATTCGGTACGATTACACGAACACTCGGAATAAACTGGCGCTATGAAGTTTGCTTTTCTTATCAGCAGGTTGGACTTGACTCTGCAAGCTCGAMAGCAGGAACGCTGCTTTCGTTTCCAGTTCTTCCAAATCGTGCTGTGTTTTCCCTTACGTAAATGCAGCGYGCAGCCAGATTTGATTTTCTCTAATACGATCAGTGGTTAAGGGTATTCTCCTCAGCTGCAAAAGGCAAGGCAGCTCCGACCTGCCTCCCTGTCAGCTTATCAAACCCTCTTCTACCTGGAGAGACGCAAAGAGATTCAGTCCAGCAGCAATTCACACGCGGCCCGGCTGCAACGCGGGAGCTCAGCGGCAGCCGCCAGGCACGACGCCGGCGCCTCGCGTCCGCAGCCCCGACGGGACGGGGCTGCGGCGCTTCTGCGGGCGACGAGCGGCCGAAGCGCTCCGTCCGCAAAGGCCCGCGCAGCCGAGAGCCAGCACAGCGTGCAATTACCTGCTGTACCCAGGCAAAGACCTTTCCCTTTTTTTTTTTCCTTAATTGAAAGGAAAGTTTCAGTCAATCCCCTGGGTGCTACAACCATCAGACCCYGAGCCTGACGCCGGAGCGGCTGCCRGCACGCGCAAGCTGCGCCACGTGGYGCTTCTGGAAAGGCAGGTAGCAGTCCCGTGCGCAGAACAGCGCCTACCACAAGTTACAGGACTGTACCGATTCTGTGCAAACATACTAAAAGAGGAGCACGCATATAAAATGCTTTTTCAAGCACGGTAACCCATCACCGCTCTGTCGAGAGCCTGACTCATTTTGCTTCAGATATGTGCAGACATTTCTTTGTAGATAAATGAGAAAATTGCACTACTCAATTATCTTCGGCTTGTTACCCAATTTATGCATTTTCAACACTCCCAGGAGCTTGTTGCTTATTCTCCGCTAGCAGATTACCTTGCACAGTGTCATTAGGAAGTGCTCGTGAATTGTATGTACAAACCACTAGAACCGAAGTAAATGGTGCGTTATAATTGTGTTGCTAAACGTGAGCTCCAGATACYAGCAGGGAAGCGCGCACGTGTCAGGATTGAGCTTTTATCTGAACTGAAGCACTGCTGAATTTTGTAGTAAGCAGAAAGGAATCTAAGCGCTTCCATAGGCAGGATCTGAGTTCACAGGTCCCTGGATGYAACGATCCATCCAGAGAAGTGCCGTGGAGAAAACACCAATACACGTGTCACTCCCAGCAGGCTGATCGGGAAACCAATCCCGTACTAATGCGTTTCAAATATCGCTCGGATATAAACTGCACTTCTGCTCTGGGGAAAAGAAGAAGAAAGAAAATCACGTTCCGAGCACGGCACAGAGAGGCTCGTTTTGTCGCTAGCTCGGTGAAGTGCCACTGCACCCCCTTGCCCCGGGCGCCCGCAACGGGAGTCCTGCTCTTGCCCCCCGCCAGCTCCAACCCGACCGGCGGAGGAGCAGCTCCGAGTCGCAGTCCCCGCGTCACCGCAGCCAGCAGCGGCRCACAGCGGCGCGCTCACCCCGGCGTCCGGCCGGGTTTTCCCGAAACCACACGCGACTTCCGCGAGCCGCACCGCGGCGGGGGCTAACCCGACGCACAACTTCTGGAGGAGCGGCCATCAGCATCCCTCCAGTCCGTCTGTCCGTCCGTCCGTCCAGCGGCTGCGCCCGAGCGAGCCGGGCGCTCTGCCGGCAAACCCGCACGCCTGCCTGGCCGACCCAGGCCACCAGCCACGGGCAGGCCGGGGCACAGCGGCTCCACCGCCGGCACCTCACCAGGAGGGGCACAGCAGCTCCCACGGTCCGGAGAAGGCGGCCCCGAGATCCCAAAGACCTCCGAGGCAGCGGCACTTGGAGCGGCACGTCAGCCCGCGCCACGGGCTCGCGAGCCCGCAGACGGGAGCTACCGCGGCAAGCTCGCAACCGGAGCATCGCCAGCCGAGTGTTTCGCTGCCCGCTTTCCCACCAGCGAGTCAACAAGAGTAAAGCAGAGAACATGCTAGGACTGCCCCTGCTTCGTTCCTGATCTCGCTAAGAAGCGAATGCTAACGGCACGGCAGAACACCGTAACTACCCTCAGCCCGTCAGGCGTGCTCGCCTGCCTCGGACCCGCCGCTCTGCGGAGGCGAGAAGGCYGCCCGAGTCTGACCGCAGCCGCTCGCCCCATCTCGCAGGAAACCTTCTCCCTGGCAGCGCGGCTCCAGCTCCCGGCGCCGGCGAGAGCTGACCGGCCCAGGCCGACTCGCGTGCGGTCCTTCCGCCCTGCACGTGGCCTTCGCCAGCCTCTGTGTCATCCTCATCCTCCCCATTTCGGTGCCTCCAGGCCCCTCCTGCCCTCGCGCCGGCCTCGGGGAACGCTTGCACGCGCAAGTGCGGCGGGCTCGGCTGCATTTGACAAACACGACTGCGACGTCTGGTTTTACTCACCGCCGTGCACGAACCCAAGCAAAGTGCAGTCCGACGGTCCCACCAGGTGGATCAGGCTAGACTGGCTGTAGCCCACGGTATGCGGCTCTGTTCAAAACAGACAGGCAAAAAGCAGAGACGTCAAACCCTGCAGGCAGGAGCCAGAGCACGATCCTGCCCGACCGCAACCTGACGTCTTGCAAGAACGCTGCCAGGAGCCCCAGGACAGCCGTCCGGCTTATCTTAAAGGATGAAAACGTTGCGTTACGTTTTCAAGACTGAAATACTTCCAAATCAGTTTAATCAAACAACTGAAATCAATCCTGAAAGAAAAGGCTGTTTAATACATGATAGACTGCCAAGTCTCTCTAGCAGTAACCTACCAACTTTATTCAAATTCAGCTTGGTGGGTTTTTTARTGTTTTTTTTTTTTAACAAAGTTAACAGGAGCCTTGAAACAAACTGAAAATAATTGAAGAGAATTTGTAGTTTTATGGTTTTCTTCCTCAGGCTATCAGCTGCATGCTACACTGAGGCGCTGCAGGTTAGATTTTCCTGACTCTGGTTTCTTTACCTGTCTGCTGTCTAACAGTGCATCAAAAGGAGGATGCTTTCAGCTCAGCTTTAACAACATCTCTATTCCCACATGCCCAAGTAATGGCACATACTGGCGTCATCCGACATGCAAGTGCCACTAAATCTAAGTGACATAAATTGCGCCCTCAGATTGCCAGCAGYGAAAAAAATTGGTCTCAGAGGCCCATTCCCAGCCTTTGAATCTTTGCTTAATGAGAGGTATAAAGTATTGAGGCACTTATTACAGGAAACACAAAACCCAGTACCCGACCGCTTAACGCTATAAGCTCTCTGAGAAGCCAGTGGGAGTCACAGCGAYGCAGGGAGCACGGGAGCACGCTGGCCCGCGCCTCTGCAGACACACACGCACGACCCGGCACCCACGAAACTGCCCGCAGCTTACCTTTAGTCTGTCTGTCTGTGAGCAGGGAGAGTAAAGAAGAAAGGCGTTAGAGCAACTTCGTCATTTCCCACCGCAGAGGCGACCCACTGCCMCCCCCGGGCCTGCTGGAGTTAGGTCCGCGGACGGACGCATTCTGCGTTTGAACGGGCTCGCGGACCCGTGGGCACTATCGGCACGCAAGTCCGCGGTGCGCAAGCAGCACTTCCGAGATCCCCGCCAACTGCAGCGGCTTCGAGCAACGATCACCGCGCGGCAGCGGACAGGCACCTCCGCCCCGTCACCCACCCCCCAGTTCGAACGTCGGCCGATGAATTTCCTGTTAAAAAACTGTTTCCAGAGAGGAGTTGTGCAGGCAGGCAGCTGCAGAACCACACTCACGCTTACACTCCCCTGACCGCTGAACACAACTTGGTACCACTGCTCAGAGGCCAGCAAGCCACTTCATCTCGCCTTGGCAGAGATGTGCGAAGCGGCAAGAGAACTGTGTTTCAGAAAAAAAACGACCTGCCAACAAGCCTCTGGAACGAGATCGGAGCAGCTCAGGAACTCGTTCACCCCTTGCGATTTGTTGCCAGGCAACTGCTGCACAAAAAGCCTGAATCCATGTACCGTTCTCACATTTTAAAGGTAGTTAAAATTAACGAGCTCCGGAGAAAGCATCTCCGTTCAAAATGCTAAAAATAGCCTGCGGGTCACCTCTTCTAACTCGCCCTCCAAGAACGGTGTCTTCATTCGCGGGAGATCTCCAAAATGATATTGCAAATCCCAACACATCATTTCYGAGTACAAACTCTTAGCTGCAGACACTCGCGAGCAGCCCGAGCTGCCTCCCTTAACGCGCAGATGCACACCCTTGGACTGCACGTGCTCTGCCACACGAGCTCTATAAATACCAGCGCRCAGCAGCGCAGCCGGTCCGTGCTCCGAGCTGCCGATCTGCAACGCAACGGCTCTCCAAAAACAAGCAACCAGGAGAGAAGGAAGCTCCTTGAGACCAGCGGGAGCTGATCTAGTTTGTGCAATAAATCCTCCCTCCATCTGCCTCGATCGTTCAGATCTGGGAGCCTGGAGTCGCTGCTCGCCCAGGGGCGACCTGGAGCACGTTGGTGATCTTGACATTGAAGGGATGAGCCTGAAGAAAGTGTCCTTCCTGGCCACCACAGCAGCAAGGAGCTTCGAGAGAAGCCTCCTTTGGCCAAGATGGATCTCGCAGGAGCCACGGAGACCTCCCCAGGAGTGAGGAGGAAGAGCACGAACCCAGAGAAGTGACTGAGCAGTCCCTGCTGTGACCCTCTGACCACCTCCCCAAAGCCCTCCCGCCTCCTCCGACTGCCGCAAACCTCGGAGACGGTTCTTCAGGATACGCGCTGCTCGTGCTGAATGCCTTACCTGGGTTGATCACAGGGAAGATCACGTCCCCGTTCCTTTGTTTGGTTTCCAGTCGATCCAGCTTTTGCTCTTCGTAACGTTTCCTTCCTTCGTCTTCCTGCTCCTTGCGCGCGTACTGGAAGGAAAGAGCGCGGTTCACTACAAGACCCGGGCCTGCCCTTGCTGCTCTCGCGCAGCACCGAGGGAGACCTCGCGGTGCTGCCGAAAAGAGCGGCGGCGGCCTCGGGGCACGCGGTGCCGAGCGGCACTCCGGCCCGGCACGCGTCCCGGCGAGCCGCCTGCAGCTCCGCGGCCGTCAGGAAGCTCYCCCGCTCGGGAAGACGACATCTGCGACCTCTTGCTGTTGCCACGCTTTCGTGTCGAAGTCGAAGGAGAACGTAGCCCTGTTACAGACCGGCCACGTACAGTCGCCGCCAGGATCTAAACGCAGACCAAACAGCCATCCATTTCAAACAGGAGGAACRCTCCTGGGAACTACGTCCCGCGCGCCGCACGGAAAAGACGCCAAAGCAAGCAGGCAGCGCCCGTGCCTCCAGGAGGGTAACTTCCAAAGCTCAGGCACGTACCAGACAACGTTCAGCAAGCCCTGTCCTGAAGAGCTTGCAGAACGAAGGCATCTACTGAAAGGACAGGACATCAGCAAAGCAGAGGACGTGCAGCCAGAGGGCAAGACAAGTGAAAAGCGACAACTAAATAAATCGTTCCCACTCCAAGTTAATCCCTCCAGGCCCTCTACAATAAAAGGCGGAGGTCCCCGAGCTGCAACTTCAGCCACCGTTTGCTGGCTGCCGCTCCAAAGGTTTGTGACAGAGACGCTCTGGGACGCCACTGGCACGGGGCATGGCTTC
Source organism: Rhea americana (assembly GCF_003343005.1). Classification (NCBI taxonomy): domain Eukaryota; kingdom Metazoa; phylum Chordata; class Aves; order Rheiformes; family Rheidae; genus Rhea; species Rhea americana. The sequence continues at coordinate 25,231 of NW_028186877.1, forward strand.
CACCGGTGCCGCTGCTTCCCACACTGCTCCTTCCCGCAGGTCAGCTTCCCGACGGCACCGTCCATCGGGCCGAAGGTCCCATCTCACGTCCTCCCTGCCAGGGATCCTCATCTCCCCTTGCCAACATGATGAACGCTCACTTTCCGCCGSGAAAAACCACGGGATTGTTATACGGCCACTGCTGGCCACCCTGCGCCAGGAGCACCGAGTCAGACACACGTGCGGCGCTGYCTGTTTTAGGAGACAGCAGCAATCTTTGCCTTTAGGCACGGCAATGGAGCCGCTTTGGAACTGCACACCTGGAGTCTGCCCTCCTGCCAACCTCTCCATACCGCTCTCAGAAGCGACCACCTCTTCAGACAAAGTCCTCTACACCGCTCAGCGCTTCTACTCCGTGCAAACGGCTAGAAACCAAGCAAAATGTCTTCAGGAAAAGGGTGCAGCTGTGGTAAGTGACCTCTCAGCCAGGGAGGGGAACGTCTAGGTAGACGGCTTGTCTTGTGGCATTTTAATTTGCTGAGCACATTCCTTCATGCTCGAGGGACACACATGGAAAGTAACCTAATGCTCCGGCTGACGTTTTGCTGGCAGAATAAACCTTGGTTAGGTCTGCACCAGACCTCTCTCTGGCTGCTAGTAGAGGCTTGAGCACAGGATATCAACTCAATTATAAAGCAAGACATCTGCCARCTCCTCAAGGCAAAAGGCATGCGTGCAGAAAACCAAACGAAGAGTGGAYGTTCTGTTCTAATAGCCAGACCTTACTCATCGTCCACAAGATGTGCCTACCTCTTGCTCAAAACCGGGTTCCAAATTTTGTTTGGAATCTTGCCAGCTTTCCGGCTGAAGGTAACTGCTTCATGACAAAACATCCAGCTCCAGCCAGAGTGGGATAACTTGGCAGATTTTCTTTGGCCCACCTAACAGCTCCTACAAACACACACCTTCGAGAAGAGGCCAAGATCAGTCATTTGAAAGATCCCTAAACTGAGCTTGAAAAACTGCTGAGAGATCATGGAAGTGTTACTTAAGACCTTCCAGAAAGGTTAAGGGAAAGATGACTGGGGAAACGATGGTTTCGCTCCAAGAACTTCAGGGGAAATGAAACAGAACAAGGTCACTTGTTCTGATTTTAGGCAGAAAGGAAGAGACCTATCAGGGGTGAGAAACATAGCCTGACAAGAAAAAAGCTTGGGATCAAAGCTCCTTGCTCCAATACATTTTTTTTCCCATGTGCTCCAGTTAAAATGAAAACGAATTCTGGCAGATGAAGTCGTTTTCACCAGCATATTGCTGTGACAGCAGAGTATGGCATGCACGACACAGGACTACCCCTTTCCCAGCAGTCTGGCGAGCAGCAAGCCCCAGGGATTCAAGATTTCTGGGAAAAACAGACCAAGTGGAAAACAACAGGTGTTTCCTAAAATATCAAACGAGTAACAGCTATGAGCAAAGAACAAAAGTTTCTGAAGYGCTCAGCGAGCTGCAGCGCTCGTGGCCACCCGGTCTCCGAAGAGCTGGCGTTCCCCGGCTCCTCGCGGCTCTTCGGAGCCCGCTGCTGCCGGGATCACGGGAAAGCGAGGCCGTGCAGCTGCCGAGGCAGGCACCACCCCGAGGGGAGGGAAAGCAGCGGCCCTAACCCAGACACCCGGCTGTTCCCTCCTTCCCCCCAGGCAGCACCCCGGCAGCGGCCCGACCCCCAAGCCGAGGCACCGCGCACGCAGGCCAGCGCTCGGCCGGGGGGGGGCCGGGGGGAGCCTCCGGTCCGCTGCAGCCAGGCATTTCAGACCCAGCAGCTTAGTCGCAGAGCTAAGACTCTGCTCGCTTTTTAAGCCAGAGGACCGATCCCTTCGCGCACGCGCGCGCTGCCCGCGGCACTGCCGAGGCACGCGGCACAGCAGCGGCTGCGGGAACGGGCGCCAGCGGCGCAGCGCTCTCCTGCGCTCCGCGCCACGGACTGACCTTGCTGCAGGTAGCTGCCGGCACGCGGGGTCAGAGAAAGCTCCCCTCCTCCGGAGCAGGCTGCTCGGAGAAGGCACGCGGCGTCCCGCTCGTTTTCACGCTGCTTCCCCCCGGGGCAGCTAGCTCTCCCCTATTTCTGCTCATCAGCTGCRCGAGAAGCGCGGACTGCTTCTCCTGCTCAGTGTGCCGCTGTTGGAACAGGGCGGTCCGAGCCGGGCCTCTGCGCGAGCCCGCGAGCCGCAGGGAGAGGCGGGCTCGCCGGCAGGCTCTGCCCCGGACGCGACGGCGCGCGCGCTCACCTGCATGGGAGGAACTTCCACAACTTTGTTCACGTTCTTCAGGGACAGGGGCACGTACCACAGCGTCGCCTTGTTCGCCACCTTCTTGGCCCCTGGAAGGGAGGAAGCAGCGAGTGAAGCCGGCGCCGGCAGCGCCGCGGGCGCGCCACCCGAGCGGAGGAGCCCCGGGCAGCGCCGCTCCGCCCGGGGCCGCCAGCAGAGCAGCCAACCGCCCCCAGCACAGCCCCCGACCCGGCTGCTGCGCGCTTCCCGCACAAACCCGTGACTCGTCCGCCTCCTCCTGCGGGCAGCCCGGGCGAACCGCGGCCCGAGGAATCAGCCGGGTCGCTCCCGAGGCCGGGCGACGGGCCCCGGGCCGGCCGAGCTGCGCCGAGGAGCGACTCGCCTTCGCACGGAGCTCGCGAGCTCGAGCCGCCTGCCGCGGCGAGTGCCCTAGATGCCCACGGCTAGCGCGGGGCRCGCTCGCGGCAAGGCGCTTGCGAGCAGCTCCGCACGCGGCTCCCGCTCCCAGAGCACCGCTGCTGCGCGAGGTCGCCGCCGGCCAGCGCCGAACGCCTGGCCGCCGTGCCGGGAACGCGGCCACCGGGCAAGGGGCGGACAGCGGAGCGCCCTGCCTCGGCACGCGCCGCGCTCCGCTGCCCGCCGGCCCCGCTGCGCTCTCGCGGCCGGGCGCCGCTCGCACGCTCGGGAGCCTCCTGCGACCACCGGCACAAAGTCGCCTCCTCGGAGAGGCGCGGGAAAGGGACCGAAACCGGGGCGGGGGGCAGCTCCTGCACGACGCCCCGCAGAAGGGCACGGGCRCCGCCCGGCCCCTTCAGCCGCCGCCAGCGCATCGGGACCGGATCGCCGCCGTGCTCTGACTCCGAGTGGATCTGACAACGCGCTCCTGGGAATAGGACTTACTGTCACACCCGTAAAACATCCTGACAGGCAGAGCTAGTTACCACAGCAACCACACGAACAGACCTTTTCCGGGCCGGAGAGAGCAACGTGCACCAAATTACGCAGAACAAGGTAATTGGGGATTTTTACGTTCTGTAATAAAAATTGGCAACAGGGCTGCAGTTCCCAAGGAGCCTCCTTCGTGTCTTAAGTGCTACGCTTCTCTTTTCCAGCGCTGCTCCCCCGTTCTCGCTTCCAGGCGCATTTGCTATTTTGACATGAGCGTTAGTCAAGCCGGCGCTCTCGCCCGCGCAGCCGGCCCGTCGCTTCGGGTGTCTGCGTCTCCCTCCGGCCAGCCCGTCGCCAGCGCTGCAGGTGAGCGGGCGGCGGAGGCGGTGCTGCCACGCGCACGACGACGTCTCCGGCCGCCGGCTCGGCCGCGCCGAGGCTGGAGGCTCGCGGCAAGGCGGTCGTGGCCTTGCCCTGGGAAGGCACCTGGGAGGGCGCCGGCTCCGGTCGCGAGGCCCGCGGCTGCACGCTAACAAGTCGCCGGGACGGGCGGCGCTGCCGGGAAGCCGAGCAAGCGAAACCCAGCGGTTACGGGGCCRAGGGGGAAACGAGACGCTCGCTTCTTCCCGTCCTTCCAGGCGGAGGGACTCCGGCTCGCAGGCATCCACGAGGGCGGACGCCGGAGAGGCGCCAGCCGGCAAGGCCTGCCCGGGTCCGCCCCACGCCCGGCCGGCCTCGCCGCGGTGCCTCCGGAGGGCCCCAGCCGGGCTGCGCGCGCCGGGGCGCCGCGCTCACGCCGAGGAGGTTCCCCATCCGCCCCGCGAGTAAGCCGCGGGCCTGGAGGACACTGCAAGAACAGGACATCGTGCCGGCTCCCACCAGACGTGGCACCGGCGCCAGGGCTCGTCCTCGGCAGACGCAGCTTGAACTGGCACGTCAAACTGTTCGCCGAGAAGAGGAGAGAGCGGAAGCTTGTGCTTAAAAGCGGATGCGATTCGACAATTTCTGGATGCTGGTTTTGGTTCAACTCCTCCATTTCTGTCTTGGGTTTCCAGAGGAAGCGCCTACGTCAAACCTAATCCATACGTTTGTCAGGAACAGCTAAGGCTGAGCAGACCTCGTTTCCCCGTGCAGCGCTGCAAGTTTCTGTCATCTCTTTTATAGCTAAGGCTGTCAGGTGATGTAAACTGAGAGGAAAGCCTCTTGCAGAAGGACGACTTAGCACATCTGCCACGTTACGCAGTAATTTCTCCACGGCCAAACTTCTTGCCTGTCGCTGCAGGCATAAGAGGAGGAAGAGAAAATGTTTTTTCAAACCGCATTTCCTGACTGCCTGGAAGAAAGCGATGCGAAGCGCCCCAAAAGACAGAGCGAAGGCGGCTGATGCTCCAAATACAGGCACAAAGCACGACGCGGCACCACGCGGGCAGCCCGCGCCGTGCCCTGCAGACRGGCCTTTCTCGCAGGGCCGGTCGGGGACCTCGGTTTGCGTCAGGAACGAACAGCGGGCAAGCGAGGAGCCACGTCGGCGCAGATCGCACCRCTCGGGGGAGAGCCACCGACCGGGAGAGGCCGAGGCTCTGCCCCGCCAGGCCCCCGGGCAGGGCGAGAGAGGCCCCCCGCTCCGAACGCACAGACAGGAYTTCCTGCCTGCTCCCTGTCTCACGTTACAAGTGACAAAACGGGCAGGAAAAAAAAGAGCATCAACACGAGCTCTTCGCGCATCGCGCTCATCTCTTCAGATGCTTTGAGGGCTAAGGAAATATCTTYGTGACTGGTACCGCACAACTGACACTGGAGCCCAGCTGGGTACATTTATATCAGGAAGAGACCCACGAGACTCCCTAGCAAAAAGCGGAACATCGCAGAGAGGAGGCTGGAACTGGCACTGGCCCCTCACCAAAAAATACCAAAAAACCCCAGGAGTAATTCCGTGAGCCCCTCCTTGAAGGAAAAGAGGAAGGCCTAGGAAAAGTCAGGGCTGCACCGGACARCACTCAACTGCCTCTGTGCAAATAGGCTTTAACCAAAAGAGGATTCCCCGCAAAACCTTGTGTGTGCTGAAACAGCTGCATGCAGCTGSCCTGTGGGAAGACGGAACTGGGTCACCAGCGTCACCATACCACCGCGGAAGGGAGTGCTCCGCTCAGAGCAGAGCCAAAGGTTGATCTCACGGAGCCAGACGGTCTCCTGACTCGGTTCTGATGTAAGGAGAGGATTTGCAGAAATGCCGGAGAACGGGCCGGAGCAGTCTGGCGCGAACGCGGCTAACGAGCAGCAGGTGCCGGTTGACGGGCAAACACAGCCCTCTAGCGTCAGCGCGGCGGCTCCCGGGAGAGCAGCGCCCAGCGCGGGAGCCGCAGCCGCCGAGCCAGCGGGGCCGCGAGCACCGGAAGGCGCGCACGCCTATCGCGGCAACCAGGCGGCAGACTGCAACGCCGTATCTCCCTTCCAGCCCCAGCCGCTTCCGTACTGCGAGGCTCGGCGACGACCGACGCCGGCGTTCAGCTGCGCGCTGATCAGAGCCGCTGCGCGAGAGCGCGCCGCGCCCCGAGGCCGTCCCTGGGGAGGCCGGCCGGCCGATAACGAACGCTGCGGCAGGGCGTCGCTGAGGCTCTCTTACAGCCCCCCTCCCGCGCTGCAAGAGCGGCCCCGCGTTTCCCGGGACTCCGCACCGGCTCCTGCGGGCCCTTTCCGCCCAGCTACGCCCGTCCCCCAGGCCGCAGCAGCCTCGCGGGCGCTCGAGCCGCCCGGCTGCACCTGGAGCGGCGCAGAGGGCACCGCGCTGCCGCGCGCCGCGTCGCGCTGGCTCGAGCCCCGCGCCGCGGAAGACGCGCTGGACCTTCTCCCAGAACAACGCATGCCGCAGGCTGCGCGTGGAGGAAAGAGCTTTTCTCCCTGACCGCCTGCACGCCACCACCCAGGCTTGCTCCGGCACGGGCTGCCATCAGCTCCCAATAAACCAAACAGACAGACAAACAAAGCGTTTGGCCCAAACACCTGCCTTTTGCCGAAGCCAGCCGCAGCGCTGTTAAGGACAGCAGAGGCCCTGCCGGAGGCGAGTGCCAGGCGGCAGGGCTGGCCACGGCGCGCCAGGCAGGCGCGGATCGTCCCACTGGCGCGATCCCAGCCCGGGCGCGTGGCCCGGCAGACACGAGCGCTGCCACCCGGCCCCCGCCGAGAGCCCTCCTCGCTCGCGTCCACGTCCTCTTGCGTGGATCATCTTGGGAAAGGCAGAGCAAGGGAGGGAGAGCCACAAAGGGAAAGCAGAATTTAAGAGACACTCATGCAAATAGCTGTACTCCACGTTCACAGGAAAAAGAAAATTAATAGACTGCGCGGGCAGACGCAGAGAGCTGTCCAAGTGCCAAGCACGGCAGAAAGAGCGACAGAGCGCAGACAAGTCCCTTGGGAGCCCACAGAACAGAAACAGATCGAGAAAAATCACTGTGAAAGGGAAATACCAGGGAGACGCTTTGGTAAGTCCTGCAAACTTCCCAGCGACCCTGCAGAGATCGCGGGGGACTCGCGGTTCCTCCCTCGCCACCCTGAGCAGCCGGCCCAGCACACAAGCCCTGCGCGGCTGCTCGGCGGCCTCGAGCCAGGTCAGGAGGCCTCCGTCCAAGGAAAGGGAATTTCCCTTGGCAGAGGCATGCTCGTACACGAGACCAAGCAGCTGCTGTCTAAGCCATGCTGGAAGGGTCTGTCGGAGAGAYGCAAGTTCCCGGAGCCCAAGCGCTCTCCTTGCCAGGCCCTAACCTGCAGGTCTCCAGGTCACCGGGGCTCCCTGCCTCCCTCCGGAGTCCCAGGGCCGTTTGGCAGCCGACCCTGAAGAGCRGGGTGCCGCTCCCCAGGCAGGCGGTCGAGGCATCCCTGCGGCGGAGCGGGGGCAGGCGCGCGGGACTTGGCTGCGAGCACGGAGCGGCCGCGCGGCGTCCAGCTGGGAGACAAAACTTCGTCTCCACCTGCTCTCCCGGGGGGTCGCCCAGGCCCTCCCGACCGCCCCGCCACAGCAGACGGGAAGCCGGCTCCTCGGCTCCTGCCGCCAAACTCCGCTCGCAGCCTGCGAAGCCGCTCCGTCTTGAGGGAAGCGTTCGTTCCCGGAAAGAGAAGACGGGGCAAGCCGAACGCAGCACGACCCAGAGTTACCTACCGGGCCTCGGGGAGCCCGCTGACCGGGCTCTCGCTGTGCGCGTAGAGCTTCTGGCTCCCCGCGCAGCGGGGCGGCACGGCCGGAGGCACCTACCCGTTAAAATGTTCTCAGACAGCACGCTGACTTGGACCTCCACGGAGTGCTTGGAGGTGTAGGTGATCTCCGCGCTGACGGTGGCCACCTCGCCGATGCACATCGGGGAGAGGAAGTCCGTGCGCTCCACCCGCGCCAGGGCGGCCACGCAGGGCTCCTAGGAAGCGCGCGAGGGCCGCGGTCAGCGCCGGCGCGGAGCGAGGCT
>NW_028186877.1:34033-35638 GCF_003343005.1 Rhea americana
CGCCACGGGGCCCCGGCTGGCGGGCGCCTTCGCCCATCACGCCAGCTCCGCCGTGTCGCGGGCGCACCCGGCTCACGGTGCTGCCCGGGCTCGCACCTCGCTCTGCCCACGGCTTTCCCTTCTGCAGCGCAGCCAGCAGCCTCGCGCTCTGCCTTGAAGTACCAGCGTCATCATGTTTGCTCAGGCCCTGGCAGACGGTCCTTGGTCGTGCACACGCACGGGCACACGTGTGCAGCCAGCGTGGCARGCGCCCCAAGGGCCACCCCCTTGCAAAGTGCCTGCTGCAGGGATCCGCTTCYCCAGGGGCCAAAAGGCCCCCACCAGCCCCCCACGGCCCGACGCAGGGGGGCAGCGTGGCACTGGCGCCGTTCCGTCCCCGGGCTTTGAAGGTCCAGCGTGAGCGCTGCCAGGCGTTGTGTCAAGGCGCCCGCGCTGCGGCCAGTACGCCCGCACGATTAGCGGGGCCAGGGCTGCAGCTGCACCACATTGGCCGCCGAGCCCGAGCCCGAGCCCGAGCCCGAGCCCGGGACGGGTGGCCGGGAGGCTGCCAGCACTTCACTGCCCCAGAGAGACCCGGACAGAACGCAGTGCCGGCGTGCCCAGGCGCAGGCAGGAAGGAGGCCGTGCATACCTTGGCACCGGTACATTGGCACCTGCATCGCCCAGCCCATCCTCYGGGACAACACTGGGAGCGGGAACACTGGGTGCCCCAGCAGTGCCACGCTCCCGTTGGCGCAACCAGCACTGTCCCACAGCTTTGCCAACATTTTATTTGTACAAACCAGCAGCGGGACTGTGTCCTGCTGCTGAGATGGGGCTCCATGCTAATAAGTAGGGCTGTGCCTAGGGCTGGAGCAGGAGCTACCAGGGCCGCCAGAGTGGCACAGCGGCAGCCGCAGCTCCAGGAGGCAGCGGGCGGCGCTGCGGGGGCCGGTGGGGCACCCAGGCAGGCCAGGCAGGCGCAGTACCTGGCGTGGAAGCTCTTGGAGGGCTCTGCATTGGTGGGGCACCAGAGAGGGGCTGGTGCTGGGGCATCAGGGGTGAGCAACACATCCCTCAGGAACTGCACGGTCATCTCCAGGATATCCTCCTTCTTCAGCCTGCAGGAGCAGGAGCTCTGCAGGGCACGGCGGGTCAGTGGTGGCACGTGTCGATGGAGTGGGTTGGCAGCACCAGCCTTGGCAAGGGCCCGCGGGCAGGGAGCGGGGAGCTGTGGCTCAACGGGGATGGACGGGCCGGGCAGGATGGACGGGACGGGCAGGGGGCAGGAGGGACGYGGTGCGGGCTGAGTCTGGAGCGGGCAGGGCCGGGACAGGCTGGGACAGGCCGGGATGCGGTGGGGGCCGGGGYCAGCGGGTGGGGATGGCAGGGGCACGGCCGGGGCCGGGACGCTCACGTCCTTGCCGACGAGCGGCAGGATGAGCGTCGGTGGAGGCTCTCGTTGATGCGGGCGCGGCGGCGCTTCTCCATGAGCGGCTTGAGGGTCTGCGGGGAGAAGGGGGGTGAGGGCGGGCGGCGGGCTGCGGCTCGGCTCGGCTCGGCTCGGCTCGGCGCTCACCTTGCACGGCTTGGGAGCGGCGGGCGGGGCGGCGCGGCCCCCGACGG
>NW_028186878.1:0-8571 GCF_003343005.1 Rhea americana
GACCCCCGAGCTTCGCGGGGAGATAAGGGGCACTTAGCGGACTCTACCCCGAGCCGAAGCCAAAGGCCCCATTGTTCCACCGCACGTTATCTGGCCAGAGCAGACCTTCAGCCCAGACAGCGCTGCAGTTGTTTCCTTTTTCACGAGGGCAGCTGCAACACATGGAGTTTCTGTGGCTGGAGGCAGGGACGAGAAAGGGAGGGAGCAGGTCGGGAAGGGAAAGTCTGACACAGGGCTCAGCCTGTGCTTTGTTAAAATGCCACATTGGTGTTTACTTTGAGACCGAGTTTCCAGGAGGGAGGACACATGTGCCCTGTTCCCACTGCCTGGAGCTCGCTTCCTGGCAGGAGCGCCTCGCTCGGGCCCGGCTCGCRCTGCCGACAGGCAGCCACGGAGCGCGCGCGGCTGGTTTTAGAGACCAGAGTTTTAGCCAGTCGGCTTGGGTGTTTATTATTTATACTAGTGATAGAAGAAGGGTTTTGCAAGGGTTTGGTAAGGCCCTGCTTTGTTGCAGACACCGAAGGGAAGTCGTTCTCTACAGGCTGGTGATTTATTCCTACTCACCACTTAGCACAAGTTCTGTAATTGTTTTTTTTAGAAAAAAAGTTTATATAAAAAGCATGTATTTTAGTTAGCTACTCTTCAAAACGGTGTTGATGGCAGAGCGGACTTCAATATGGGAGTCAGTTGTAAAAGAAACCCAACAACCTCCCCCGACCGTTCTGAACAAGTTACTCGCAATATCTGCTTTTGCCTTAAACTCAGTCATTCAGGAAGTTGAGGCAAAATCTACAGCCTCGTTCTTCCCCTTGCAACCCTACCCAGGGTTTCAGTTCAGGTCAGGCAGGATATTCTGCAGGTACGCTTTGCTCAAGGGATGCTGCTCCTTTGAGATGGAAGACTTGAGGCAACCTGACCTCGCAATTCACGGGAACTTTCTTAGCCTAAGAGGGGCACGCTCACACTCTGCTCTCTGGCCCCAAGGAAAAATACCTGCACAGTTAGCAGAAAATGAAGTGACGGGTCCTTATAGTGAAGTCAATCACTACATATCATAAGAAATCAGCTTGGAAAAAAAAAATACTATCTCAGCTCAGGAGTCTGACTGAAAGACTTCACATCATAGGCACAAGGGAGAGAGTATTCAAAGTGGTGAAAAAAAAAAAACAAAAAACAGTCCAACTTAACAGTTCCAAGCGTTTTTCCAAAAAAGGGGGGAGGGAGGGAGGCCACACAGCATTCCACAATAAAACATGAAAACCCCTTTCCTTTAAAGGAAACTTCTAATCTGAAATCAAATTAGAAATATCACTAATTGAGAAACCCTTATTTACCACAAAGCTYTCTTCAAAACAGCCCTTACAGAGGCCAACGCAACATTCATCCCAGGCTCTTCTCTTAGCCTATGCTCTAAGGCATAAAAGGCATAAGACAGACAGAATTGACCAGCTAGAAAGGAGATAGCTTAAAAGCCTTTTTTTAAAAAAATGAACTCTTTAGACTACTCATGTAAAGATACAATATTCTTGAGCTCAGTGTTTTTAAATCAAAATGTTTGCATCTGTTACAAATGCAACAACTTTCCCAAGTTTCAAGTATAAAAACAAAACAAACCATCCTGAAAAAGTGTTTGCCATAGCTCTTAAAACACTATACAGGATAACACTAAATTAAACCTGGTGACCCTGAAGAATTGAACAGCGCTTTCACTCTTCAGAGAAGACTGAAGTTAGGTCCTTTACCATAAGTGATTTTTTTTTCAAAGTATTTCCAATTACAGGTTTTCTGACTAGAAGTGAACTTTTCACTGTACCAGATTAGACTGTGAGGGGCTTCCAAACAACATGATTCAGGCATTGAATAGCTGATTAAAGACTAGAAATTTAACACTTTTGAACACATGGCAATCCTGAGGTGATAAAACCAAGCAGCATCCCAGCACTGTCTCTGGCCAGGGTGCAGACAGCTTCTCATTGCTTTGCTGATTGTCTGCCTGGCTTTTTTTCCTGCTGGCCTCTCCCACTGCCTGGTATTCCTCGTCCACGGCCACCAAACACACCTATGAAGAGAAAAAAAAAACACACAGGTGTAAGAACACTGGCATAAGCCAGCAACATGTTTCCCAGCCACTCAGAGCTTTAGTTGTTTATGCTTTGCCTGAATGCAAGTCTATTTTCCAGTTTTTGCAGAAGAGGAGACAAGATTGTTAGACGTCTCCTTTGCTATTCCAGACCCTGCAGTTTATGTACTAGGTGCATAAACCTATCTCCGCACACCTGCAAGTTCAGTGATGTTTCTCTGCTATGTTAATAYGTATTCTACTAGCCAGCTGTGCTATCATCATAAATTGAAGTTCACCTATTTTGAAAAATGTAACCAAGAAAGAGATACTGAGTTTTAATCAAGCAGAAGCATCTGTCACGGGAAGGATTAGCAGATTGTACTGTATCCCACAAAAAGGTGTAAAAGCAAACCAAATACAGTGAGGAGGGTGACTCAGTCACAAAGCTCAGCTACAAAACAGAAAATATATCCCACTCTGTCACCACCTCGCTTTTGGGCAGACTGACCCATCAGTACACAGAGAAGGTGCTGGATGCTGTGATGACGGAAGGCAGCAGTAACCCAGTGTTGTGGTAAGACTCTGCAGACATATGAGCATCCTCACACCTGGGAGCTACCTGACTTTTGGGAGCTGCTAGTCCCATCCTTCCCCCCCTTCCCCTCCAGCTGAACAAATTCACTCAAAATTGACAGAACAAGATTCTAGGCCATAATTGTGAAGTTTATTTTAGCATGGTCAAGGGACTGTGAAACCAGCCTTCCAGTGACTTTAGCACAGAAGCCAGAACCCAAAGAACGCCTGCCCCTGGCAGAAGACTTTGCTCTAGAGCACTCTGCTCTGCTTGTTTAGCCAAGACCACAGGCCTAAACTAGAGGGGAGAAGAAGAAGGAGAAAAAAAAAAAAAAAAAAAAAMAAAACCAAGAACTTCTAACCCTGTAGTCCTTGGGATGCTCACAGAGCGCCAACTGCTCCCCAAGAAGTTGAGAAAGGACTACAGTRATTTTGCCTCTTGGCTTGCTAAATTCAGAAGACGAAGGATTACCAGTGTCAGAAACAATAATCCTTTCAACTGTGTGCACAATTATAGCTTTACTTCTGCCTGCTGGCCTCTCAACAAAGTTGTCCTGCTTTTTTTTTTTCTTCCCCTTCATGTTTCAGTAATGAGAGCCAAACCTTTTAGCTAATTAGCAAATGCCGAAGCTTCCCTTTAAAATATTCCATCAGCTAATTTAAGTTGCACATCAAAACAGCAGGGAACTCCACCTCAAATAGAGCTCGGCTCTGYGCTCCACAAGGTGGATATTTCCACAGCACAGGCAACAGGGAAAACATTTCAGCTAAAATGTTTGTCCAAACAACCATATCCAAAAAGCTGCTATGCCAAGTGCTTTGGACACTGAAAAGGGAAGGAGGAAAAATAAAGGCGCCTTCAGATTTTAAAGGTCATTTTTGCATGTTCAGAGCTTTCAGGAGATAGCACGGGCAGCAGAAACTGCAGGGGTTTTTCCCCTAGAAGTCCCAGGAACTTGGAGACAGGGCCCTTCACGTGTCCCAGCGTGGTGCAATGGCCCCAGGTAGACCACAGCTGTCCTACCAGAATTCCTTGCATAGCCAAAATGCAGTCAGCTTGTTAAAGGTGCTCCACAGAGAAATTTTGCTCTTCAGTGTCTCAGTCCCCAGGGCTCCTTTTAAAACCTAGCTTTCCTAGGCCAAACCTGATTTTGTTGTAGCAATACAGTCCGCTCAGGGTTTGGAGCTCCTACTGCAGGCAAATCTTGTAATTAAGAGCAACCCTGGGGCTGGCAAAGGGGCCTAGGGAGGTGACCACAAATTGAATCTCAAAGATGTGGCAGGAGGTGTGAGCAGGAAAGAAGAGAAATGGTTCTCAGGCTTCCTATAGTTTTGGCCAAAAGRGACAAAAGTATCCCCAAACTAAAGCACTCCAAGACAACCTAACCATTTTCTGCAGGACAGGGAAAGGAAGGGTTGTTTTTGTGACCTATTTCTTCACAAGTGGTAACCTCCTCTCGTGTCAGAAACTTGAATTATTTGTGTAGAGCAGGAACATAAATCCTCAGATATTTTTAAAAATAAGAAAAAAAAAGGCAAGTCAGAATATTGAAGGCACCACTGTCACGGAAGAAATTATATTTTTCTACCACTGTGACTGTTAGAGCCCAGTGCATTTTCAAACATAATAGCCATTTGTTTGCCTCCCAGACTTGCTCAGCTAACAGTCACCAAACATTTTGTAGAGACGTACTTAAGTCCATATTCTGCAACTAGCCAGAAGGGGTAGAAACAGTCAAGTTCAGAGACTCTGTTAAGCTCCTACCCAATCCCAGGAACTAGAAAGGCACACCCCTTGCTCGTCTCCTTTGTATTCTTTGGCTGAGACCTAAGCAAGGCAATGCACTCACCCAGACAGATCTCACACAGAGGCAACTCCAGCTTCTCAAAAACAGCACTGAGTTTAAAGCTGAGAGGCAGCAACCATTTCTTGCACAGCTTTAAAGGCAATGACCCCCGTCACCTCACTCAAGAGCTGAAACGCAGACAGGATCCTTACCTCGTCCAGCACCTCCAACTCCACGGCCCTTCTGCTGTTTCTGCTGCTGCATCCCACCACGACCTCTGCCCTTTGATACCACCTCTTCTTTCACCATGTCAATTATTTCGTCAGGGATACGCAGGTATTTAATCGTGCTGCCACGAATGTAACACTCGGGCATTCTCCAGAACTTGTCACCATCCTATTAGGGAAACAAGAAGTTAGGCTAAGGACAAGATGACACACTTTTTTACTGTTTTTTGGCATTTGAATATTTCTATCACTTCTGGAGAGTGTGACAGTTACTCCAATCTTTTCTAAAAGCATGATCCATAAGTAGCCATAAAAATGGATTTTCTCCAAAATACGCAGTTCTATAACCTAGGAGTAGAAAAGGCATTCAGCCACGTGCCATTAAAGTTTCAGTTCGTTCCACAAACGCTCTTAACGCTAACAGAACATGAAGAAAGAAAAGGCTGAGGAAACAGAGCCTTCCCTTCACTTCTCACATAAGAAGGGAATTGAAAGTGGGACTAGAGAGGCAAATATGATAAGTCACACACAACTGCTACAAACAACAAACTTGGGCAACAAAATGCAGTCCCAGAAAAGGCGTATGCCCAGAAAGATCTCTTTTCCAGAAGTCTCGGCTGGGAGTCACCTAAATATTTCACTCCTCTGGGGTGTGGATTGAGCAGCAAGGCCGTATCCGGAGCCAGCTGGATGTGGGGTGTGTGCCCACCAGATGCGTATTAACTGGAGCTGTGGAAAATAAGGAGCTCACAGATCACATACGAAATAACTGGTCTTCAGATGCCAGTTTATGAAGCAGCCAGCCCTCTCTCTATGCATGTGTGTGTGTGTACACACACACACRTTCTGTTCATTAGCTGTTTAATTAAGTTTTGGGACCTAGGAGTACTTCAGCTCCCAAGTAGCGAGCGTGACAGTGGGAACAGGAATCAAGCACCAGAGCTGAACAACAACTYGGCCGCCCATGATGTAACTGGGAGGAGGGAAGGAGACCCCGCCTCGCGTGGTGAGCCGCGCACCACCACGGGAGCCTCGGCTCGGCAACAGCTCTGCGTCAGGGCTTGGCTGCGCGCAGGATCGCTCAAGCCCAGCTATTCTTGACTAACAGCATGGGGCCGAGACGCCTGCTCTGTAATGTCCCAGAAGAGTGGGTTAAACGAGAACGCCTCGTTTCTCTTCTCTCGGGATAAAATTGTCCTCCTCTGGAGTTATTTAGGGCAACTCTGCATGCACAAACAAGTCCTTCGCGCACAAGACGGGACAGAGAGAAACAGTCTTCTTCAAAAAGACACCCAACAAACCCCACCCTGCCTTGGATCCTCCTAGCTGCTCTTTGGCTCTAGATACAGGAAAGGATTCAGCCAGGCTCCTTGCTTCCTCGTTCCGACCTCCCTGAAGTAAACAAGCTGCCTCCCAGGCTGGGATTGCCCTTCAGACACTGCTCCGTGCCATCTAGTGGCCAGTCCCCACCAGCGCCACCATTACAATCCCAGCAACAGCTCAGACCAAGCCTCTGCCTGGGTTTAGGAGGCACTTGGGCATTTAAGGGGCACAGGAACTTAACTGAAAAGCCTAAGTGATTTGCTGATATATCAGATRCAGCTGTAGGTAACCCTGAGGACAGGGAACTTGAGGTCCTGTTCCTCCAACAAGAGGGCATGAAGCAGTAGAAAGCTGCTTCCCAGAGAGGCCCCATTAAAGGACAGTTTTACCTGTGCTGTGTGCCCTCACAAGACTTTACTGCCTGTCACCTCCTCAGTTAGTCCCCCTCCTTTAGAGCCTGGAGAAGAGCACCTTCCTATTTGCCTGCTATGGGCCAAGATCTGCCTGCAAAGATCTGAGAGCAACTGCCTTACCCAGCTATAGCAGGTCTTCCCCAAACCATGCTTATCTTATCTTTCCACTGTCATTTTTATGTGATGTGCCTCCATGCCCCAGCAACGTTGGTCAAAACTTTCCAGTTGCAGAGCCAACTGGTACTGACGGTTTGCAGAGAGATTTTTTTGAAGAAGAAGAACGTGGTCTTTCACYAGTCTCCCCTACAGGTCTCTGATGTTCTGAGACATGGGAGGAGCAGCAACAGCTGACATCCATCTGGCTGCAGTTCCCACAGCTTGCGCAGCTGTGCACAGGCTGTTTAGGGACAAGACCAGGCACTTCTGGCTGAGGTCAAAGCCCAAAACACAGATCACAATCTTCTGTAGCACCTCTTGCTGACGGCAAAAGTATCAGACAATACATAACCCCAGTGCAGGTAAACAACAGGCTCCTGCTATTTTTAATGTGGACACTTACAGGGTGTGGGGTGAAAGTTAAAAAGTTATTAAGAGTCAACCTAGCACCTGAGGGGATACAGCCGACCTTACTTTTCATCAAGTTACATACAGCCTGCAGCTTCTGTACACTGGAAGTCCAACTCAGCATCAAGGCACTGACTAACCACTGTCCCTCTTAATCAGCCCATAGACCTGCAGCTAAACCCTCTAAGTAATGCCTCAGATTACATTGCTCTGTTTTAGAGAAAGTCACCGCAGTTCAGAGGTGTTTTACTTGCACTCGGTTGCTTTTATTTCTTTGTTATGATATAAATAGCTGTAATCAATTCACATTTCAGGCAAAAAGTCTCACACCCACAGCAAGAATAACCCCTCCAAACTACGGCAAAGCCCAGGGGATCATCCCTGGCGCGCACACAGGGATGAGGCATCCCTGAGAGACGGATCCCAGAGCCACTCSAAGGGCGGGACGTGCCTGGGGGCTCCAGCTGGCGCAAGCGCGGGGCGAGGCCTGCGGCTCCGCGGCGGGGCTGCCGCCCGCCCGCCCGCCTTACCCGGGACGTGCAGATGACCTCCCGCAGGTTGATGTTCATCCAGTTGTCGCAGCTCACCAGGTGCCCGTTGTAGGTTTCGCCGTTTTTCAGCTCCACCAGCTGGAGGAGAGACAGGAGTCGCTGAGGCGGCGAAAGGGCCGCTCAGCCTCCCGGGGGGGGGGGGCAGCACCGGCAGGACCCGGCACCGGGCGGGCGGAGCGGCCGCCGCAGGCCCGGGACTCACCATGGGGTGGTTCTGCGCCGTCTTCAGCAGGGACAGGGGCAGCTGCAAGGGGAAGAGAGCAGAGAGGCCTCAGGCACCGCGCGGGRCGGGGAGGCCCGGTACCCGCCGCCGCTACTCACCATCGTGCCGGAGCCGCCGCCGCGCGCCGGGCCCCGCCGCTCAAACCGCCCCCGGCGCCGCTCGCGACCAATCAGCGCGCAGCGCCGCGCCGGCGGAGCCAATCAGAGCCCGAGACCCGGCCTGGGCCGTCAAGCGACGCAGCGGCGCCTCATTCGCTTCAGGCGCGGCGGGGAAGCCCCCCCCCACCCCTTTCGTTTTCACGACAGTGCTGCAAAACCCGCAGGGCCACAGGAAGCGGCCGCCGCCGTACCCACAGTGCCCCGCGGCGCCGCTGTTCCGGCGCCTCGGTCTCTGCCGGTCTTGGCACCGCTCCGAGCCCCGGTGCCCCCGGGGGGCTGCCCGCCGGGGAGCCGCCAGGCAGGAGCTGTCCCCGTATTGCCCCCCGTGGCAGAAGAGCCTCCCTGCGTGCCAAAAAGAAAAATAACTTTGCAGCAGTGTAACTAGCTTTCCCTGGTTATTTTCTGTCGAGGCCKGGCTCGTTCCCGGCACCGCGCTCACGGCTGAGGGGCGCTGGGGGGAGCGAGAAGAGGTTCCCACCCCCGCGGGACTGCGCGGCGCGGGCTGCGGGCTGCGGTGCGGCGCAGTTCCCGAGTTCCCGGTGATGCTTGCCGGGCTGAACTGTTTCCACACGTTTCCAGACCCGCCCCGGGGCTCCCGGCTGCCGGTTTTGCCGATAAAGCGGCTCGAGGAGCTGCAGCGGGCAGCAGCCGCGCACCGGCCCCCACCGCCGTGCGCCTTCCGCCCCCGCG
>NW_028186878.1:9645-33306 GCF_003343005.1 Rhea americana
GGGGGGGGCGCAGGGACGTGGCGCTGGGGGCCAGTGCTGCCTGCGGTAGCTGCCGAGGGGCTTTGGGGCTGCTTCCCTAACGCTCGGCCGGGCTGGGGGCTTCAGGATCCCCCTCTTCTTCCATCCCTAACCCTTCCCCGGGGTGTTGCTTGTTGGGGAAAGAAGGGGACCGATCCTGTCAAGGAGCAGGAACACGAGAGGGCAGAGGCGGATTTACTGGCTGACCCGGCGTGTCCTGGGCCACGGAGGTGTTGAAGCCGAAACTGTTATCAAAATAACACACGTAGCGCAGCAGAAGTGCCGTGGGGGAAAGAAAGGCCCTCGCGTAGCAGGCGAGAGCGTGTCAGACGCTTTTCCCCAGGGCACAAAGGCAGGCCGGCTTGATTTGTGGGGAAGGCAGTTCTGTGACAAATGGGGAACTCGGTGAAACTATTCAGCGCTCCCCGCGCAGCTGAAGTTGAGGCCGTTTGAATAGCGAGCGCGGGGGCCGGGGAAGCGGTGAGGGGTTCCTTGTGGTTGATGCACTGGAGTGATTTTAATTGGAGGCAAGTGTCTTTACAGAGAACAGTTGCACGGATCTGAGAAGCAGGTGGCAAATTCTGRCTTTTCCAAACTGGTATCTATTGCTAAGTGGCTGCTCTTAGCAGTGACTAAACAGAAAAGTTGCGTCAGTAAATACCCTGCTTCTTGCAACACTTCTTTTTTTTTCTAGTTTCATGGGAAATCTATTTCTAAAATTTAGCAGCTAATCTTGTCAGCTCTCCCCGTATTTACTGTTTGCTATTCTGTCATAAATGTCACACTAAATTCCTTCTTAAAATTGGCAGTGGGGTTGTGTTCCCTTTCAGTTATGAATATGTGCTCACTGAGGATAAGTATTATTTATGTGCAATTTCTTTTTTAGAACTGTTTAAGGAGCTAATCCCATAAAGATCTCTGCAGCTGGTTTACTGCTAATGAGCCTTGGAGGGCCCTATTGTGGATGCAGAACTCCTGGGCATGCTCGGTTGAGTTTGATGCTGCCCAAAAAGTTGCTTATCTTCTGTAAAAGATGTAGCACAAGGGATCTATATAGAAGATGAATCAGAAGAGCAATAGTCCTCTGTAGTATTTGTGCCAGTTCACATTTAGCTTCAGAATAGGAGGGTTACATTACATGTGTTTGGGCACCTGTAGAATTTCAGCCTTCTAGTGCACTTCCTTTGTAGCTGAAATTGTTAAAAKTAGATTTTTTTTAATAAGACAATTATGATTTCTTTAGGAATGAGACATAGAGGGTTGTGATTATTTGTTTCCAGAAAGTTGTTTAGTACATCAGTGACTTGTGGAAGCATCTGCAAAGTCATTTGATTATTAACCTTGTTAGTCTGTGCTACAGTTGTAGATTATCTTAATTATATTGGATGTTTGCCCATACAGAAGAATACATTTATGTTTTGATCTTGTGGAAAACTTCAGAAGATTAATTTTGAGGAGATACTGACGTTGGTTAAGTTGTAAGAGTTCCTTCAAAATGGAGTTTCTGTTGAGCCCGTGCTGTGGAAATTCTTTATGTGGCTATGTGCAATATAACCTTAGACCTAACTTACTGTTGATAGCAAATAGAATGTTTCCATTAATGTGTCATATAATATTTGTAGTCTCTCTCAAATCCTTTCACAAGTTAGATAAAATTTATGTCTTCTAATTGCATTAGTCTCATACTGTGACTCTGACATTTTAAATTAAAGCATATTGACATCACACCCAGATAAATTGCCTAACCTTTGTGTGCTTGCTCAGGAAAAGATGCTGTGGATTACCAGTTAACTCTTAAGTTATTCATTAGGAAATTTAGACATAGTGAGTATTTTTATAAGGCTATCATACCTCTGCTGCTTAATATAGATGAGTTGTCAGCGATGTTCTGTTTACTTCCTCTTAAAGAATAACCAGTCCTAATAGAGATCTCGGTGAACACCTTCCAAGTAGAGAAGAAATATTCGAGATAGATTTGTCCRTGCTTGTGAGAGTCTCTGTTGTGGACTGTAACAGTCAGGAATGGAAAATCCAATAGTGATTGTTGTTCTGTGACATCAGGTGACTTACTTGTTATTAACAAGTTTTCTAACCTGGTCAGGAGGGGAAAAAATACGCTTCCCCGATGTCTGATGGGGAAAAAKGAGTTTCTTTTGAGGCAAGCTACTGTTTTCTTTCACCAATAAAAGGTATATACTTCAAACGTTTTTATGAATGTCTCTTATTTAGTACTTAGATGGAAAATAAATAAGAATTGGGTATTATAAGAAGTGGCTTGTCTTTTAGAATGTATAAAACAGGCCAGTGCAAACCACTTTGGAACATACAGTCAAATCTATAAGAATGACTTTGTCACTGTGAATATTTACTTCTGTTTCAGGGTTTGGTCCATTTGGAGAACATGCTGTTAATGCCAGTTGGATTGCAGTTCAGGTAACAAAACCTATTTTTGGCAGGTTAAAACAGAGAGATGTGCTGATAATATACCCTTTTGGATTTTAGTTTGCAACTCTATCATAACTTGTCTTCCCAGTTTATCACCCGAGACCAGCTCGCTCCAGATACCTAGATGGAGAGATGGATAATGTTTGTTCACTTAAAAACAAACCTTTAACTAGTAGAATTTAATGAGATTAAGTTAATATAGCTAAGGCAAGTAAAGAACTCAYAGGTTAACTCCCTAGATTTGACATCTTTCAAATGTGAGGAGGGGCTGGAATGCTCCACAGCTTAATATTCTGTAGAGAATCAAAAACAAATAAACCTGTAAGAATTGTTATGTTTTCTCTCAACTCTACCTTGAATCTGGGCAAGTTGGTTAACCTTTAAGCTGAACATTGGTAATGAGACTTACATGTGGCAATCTTGTAGAGTCGAGTACACTGCAGAGTAGTCTGATTTGGGTCTGGTTTCAGGACCCTGACTCCAAAGCAAGTGGCAMCCACTGCCTCTTTTCCCTTCTCTTCCCTTTGTGGCAAGCTGCTGTCGGTGGTGAGCTGTGGCAGGTAAAGCAGGAGGCACGTGGGTGATCTGTTGCCCCAGGGCCAGCTTCGTCTCTTGTTTGAGAAGGCAGCAGGCGAGTGTTGCTTGACTGACTCTAWCTCATGGAGTTGGACCTTGCTTGAGATACGCTGTGAGAAGTGTTTGTGAAGCAGCGTTGCTTGAGCAGATCACGCGTGCTTGAATGAATCAAGTTTATGCCACTTGCTGCTGCATAACTGTATGAACATGTGTGATATACCTTTTTGGGATATATTCACAAATAATAAGAAGAAATCAATCTTTAGCTAGGTGCCCTGTTAAACTAAGGAATTAAGGATGCTGTAAAAACACTGGCTTTTGACAGCGCTGCCACATTATCCCACTCCTTCCTTATTTGTCACTTCTGGATGTGGCTTATGACAAAACTACTGGGAATTCAAGGATACCTTTTAGTACAGTTACCCTGGGAATTAGATCTATTTTTCTCCCCAACACATCTCTCTTCCCTTCAGAGCTCTGAGATTAATATCTTCTTCAGAATGCTTTTAAATTAAATCACAACTATAATCAATTACGCTCAACTAATGTCCAGATGTCTAATGTGCTGGTTGGTGCAAAAAGACTAAACCTTTGGCTCCACRAGCCTTTTGGAGCTGAGCATATTTGAATTAGGATTTGCTCAGCCTAAGTTGGGGAAAAATGCAAGCTAGGTATATGAAAAAAAATGCCTATGCTATTAAAATTTAGTAGCGAGGCTAATTGATCTGGTTTGTTCTTATTCATACAAAAAAGGATGTTGTGCTTCTGGGATAGAAAGAGTAGTGGGTGTCCTAATGTTACTTACAAGAACAAACCCAATGTAATTTGCAAAAAGAGAAATTGCATGTGATTCCTTCAGCCCAGCAGCTCAAGGCACTGATGACTGCTCAGCTGTGTTGCTGATAGATGAAGCAATCGTGAATTTTAAATTCATCTTATGGACTTGGGGGTGTTTTGAAAATATAAACCAATTGGTGTTGTGTGCCTTGCTGTGTTAGATCTGGTCTTCCTCTGAGTCCTATTTAGCAGCTTATGTTAGAATCTAACTGAAAACATAAACTTTCAGGCAGTGTAGAGGATTTGCCTTTCCCTACTCTGTCTCAGCCTCGAGAGGCGCAGACAAAAAGGAACAGCATGTCTTTGAGCACATGCAAGTTGGGCATTGTGCAAGTTTCAGACAGGGGACTTCATGGAGCTGAGTGGACACAAAGGCGTGTCTGAGTTTCTGAATCCCAGACAGTGTGATCTGCATTTTAATAGAAGAAAAATCAATTAAACAATCTTTGTAAATCCTTCCTAGCTTTAGGGCTAAGCTAGTTCTGGTTTATTACATCTTTTATTATCCTGCATCCTGAGGATAAAATTCTCTACTTTTCTTTCTAGTCCTTTTTTTCTGGTGTTATATGGTTTTCCTAAATTGAACACAGATATGGTGTGTCTTTTTTTCACTGACTGCAGTGAATTTCTAGTGTAGTTACTTGTTTTTTGAAAAGTGATTTTTTTTACATGTGGTTGACATGTAGAGTGTCTTAAATAGTTGCTGTAGCATTCTAATAATGCTAAGATTAAATGTTCTGAGATTTTTAGGCATGGGAGAGATATAGCCTGTGAACTGAGAGAGAAAAACTTACTTCCATTTTTCTTTTCTTTCCTGAGTTCTACAATAAAAATATTCTATGCATTATAAAATGTGAGATTTCTGTCCCGTATTTTAGACTTTGTAATATTTCACTTGAGGATGGTTTTCAGTTGGAGTTTTTGCTTGGGAGAGACCTTTCTTCAAAGAAGTTGCTAAAACTGGCTTTCTGTTTCGTGCATTTTCTGGCCTCCCTGGTGCGAGGGAGGCAGCGCTCTGTGCCAAACTGCACCGGTCAGTGTAGACACAGGTGTGCCCCGTGGAGTGTGAAGCTAATTGGCTCCGGCGTTCATCCCATTGAAGTGCTTCTGGCTGAGCTGGAGGACGGGGAGAGAGGTCAGAGTGCATTTTGACATTACTAAGGACAATTGCTGTCAGGGTGTCTAGACAGACCTGATAAGGATATTAAAGGCTCACAAAGAAGCCCATTGTTGAGGGGTCAGGGAATCGGTCAAACATGTTCGTTTTTCTGTATTTGTCAGGTATACAAGGCTGTAGATAATAAGTTGTCTGAGGGCCAGAGTACATCTTTATTATTGAATGGAAGTGCATGTTCGCTGTGTTTGGTTAAAAGCAAGCTGTGAATTTGTAAAACTACGTTTAGTGTGTCTGCATTTGGAGAACGTAGTTGTCATTGAAATGGTCTGGCTCAGAGCTAAGGCCTGAGGTTTCCGGCTTACTGTGGCGAGTGTGCAGTTGGTAAAACTTTCAACTATCAGATATTCTTCTTTAGCAGCTGTTTCACGCTCTTTGGAGAAGTGATAATAAATTCCTACCTATTAACATTCTGGAACTTTTCTAAAAAGACTAACCGGTATTTAAGTACTCTGATTTCTAAACTACGTGTTTTATTAATGCAGTACATAAACTRGCTAGCATTTTGAAGGCAGGTTTGTGTAAAGAAGATGTGATGAAACATCACTTAGCATCCATCTCTGGTAATGAATGTCTCTGTGTGCCAGACACTAATCAATACAGCAAGCCTTTAATATCAGACTTGCCCTCAGAGCCAGAGAAAGTGATTTATCATTGTTGTTGCTCATATCTGCTGGCCCATGAAAGTCTTTCTCTTGTCTTTTCTGTGTGTTTTAGTTATCTTAAATCTTGTTACAGATTACATAGACCTGTCTATGTTTGTCCATGCAAGTCTGCATTTTTTTTTCCTCAGACCTCTGGTAAAGAAATGATTCATGCTGATAACTGCAGGGAAAAAGACCTATTAAAATAGTACCCACAGTTAGATTAAAATATAGAGGAAATATGTTTGTAATGGAAGAGTCCAGAAAACTTGAATCCTCTATTCTCCTCTCCTCTCCTGAACTTTAAACTGTCTTTAGTTTAAAAGAATTTTAAACCTAGTTAAAAATAAGATTTGGAACAGAGTAAGCTTCATTGAAAATAGCTGATCTGCACTTCTTAACCTGATGTTGCAAGTATAATCTCTGTTCACAGGAAAATAAAGCCTATGAGTTGCATAAAAGTGGAGCTCTTGGCTCTGATCGTAGAATCTGAACCTGCAATGGAGCTAATTTAATAATTTAAGAATATTCTAAAATGTCTGTTGATAATTTGGTGGCTTTTAACGTTGCTGGTTTTATTTCAGACCCAGGAAAACAATTGTAGTGGTTTCTGGATGTGCGAGTTTCACGTTACTGTCTTGCTGTGCATGCAGCTCCTTTGATGTTAATGCAAGTAATCATTTTGAGCTTCTGGCGTGAGTAGAGTTKTATTTTTCAACTGACGTGTCTTAGAGAAAAGCACAGGAAGAGAAGCTTTTGCTGTATATCAACTTGTGAAAAGCTAGAGCTGGTAGTTGTAACTAAAATACAGGCWTAGCAATAGAGGTGCAAGAGCAAGCAGAGAGCTCCTTCCGTTTCCAGAGAGGAGAATATACTTGCTGTTTCTTTCCAGAGGGGGGCAGAGGTGTAAGAGGATTCTGACTAAGGTTGTTGGCTTTAGTGCCATTCCCAGTCATTTATCAACCTTGAAAAGCAGCTGTAAAGTTTTTCAAAGTGCCAGAGTTGCTGTTCTGATTAGAGGAAAACCTTGATCCGAGTCAGATGCCACTGGAACTCATTAAGTGTGATTGCTGAAATCACTCACACCGCTTAAAGTGCCTCCCAGTGCACAAGGCTCCTAAGCAAACAACACAGGTTTGGCGCTCAGCTGATGACTTAGTTTAAGATTTTTTTTTTTTAAGCTTTAGATTGTGTGCGTATATCCTTTCCTACAGTTCTTGAAAGTTTGAGTTTGATAGGTCTGGAAAGTTTCCCTGCTGATGAGGTCCTATTCTGGGCTAGACTGTTAAGTTCTGAAGTACCAAATGAGCAAGCACCTGACTGAAACTTTTCTGGTGAGGCTGGAGCATATCAAAATGATGACCAAAGAAGAGCAAAGGAGAAGAGAAAAACGGTCAAATTAATCTGTTTGGCAATGCACTCTAAGGTAGATTTACCACTGGTGTTGCGTTCTGTAACTACACAGTGAGCAACCTACAGTTTTACTCTTTCCTATAAAATATAATTATGCTGCTGTTCAAGCTGGAAAATGTTCAAGACCATATGCTGTTTTTAGAGAGAACTTTCAGTGCATGTTGGAATGAAACAGTATTCTTTCCTGTCAGGTATTTTGGGGGAACAAAAAAAGTCTTTCTTTTTCCCTCCCTCTTTCCTTGTTCTAAGGAAGTCTTTGYGAGGTATCTGACACTGTTTTACAGRGTTTAAAGGAAGTTGGCTAAACTTGTTGCCCTGATAGGTAGGATGGTTTCAGGACATAATTGTAGTCAGCATTACAGAAGAAGAAATAGTTTGCTACATTAGTTGAATCACTAAAATGGTAAAAGTTAATATTGCAAAGTTAAGTAATGTATTAGATGGTATAGGTAAAGCTAGCAAAGGAAACCCATTTTCTATTTTGGAAATAGGCTGTTTTGTATTTTTAATTCTGCCAAAATAAAAGTAGAAACAAATATGTTGTGGAGGGTATGCCAGTGTTGCTTCTGTTTTTCATATGAGGAATGTTTGTTAATATTTGTGGAGAATCCCAGACAATCTGTCTTGTAGTACTGTGAACTAGAGGTGAGAGTTGTTACTTGTTTATTTGGAAGCAAACATGAAAACTTGCTCTTCAATCCAGCAATTTTGAGAGATAACAAATTAGATTATGAATGTAATTCTCCCAATTCTACTTTCTCTATATTATCTAGTTCTTTCAAAAAGTTAGTATTTCTAAGAATGTTATAGACAGCCCTTTTTTTAGTGTAGGTGTTGCTGATAACAATTGTCAGTTAAATGTTGGTTTCTTTGTTGCGCACACATCAGAACTGAACAAAAGGTCCTGCCAGCGAGGCTGTTAACACAGGTGGAAAGAGATGTCGTTGTTGTTCCYGGTTATGTTTTCTCTCTCTCTTTTTGCTGCTTTTTCTGTCTTGCCTCCAAGAGAGAGTCTTTAGGGGTAGTGTAGGGTATGATATAGAAAACTGCTTTGATTCTGTAGTGACCAGCTGTACTAGAATAATAGCATTGCTTTCCCCTCCCCCTTTCCCCTCTCTGTATTTTTGAAATATATTAGTCCAGTGACTCCCACTTTCTGGCTGCTCAGGGAGTAGGAAGGCAATGACACTACGGTTTATAAGGTTATTTAACCTGTAATGTAAGCCTGTACGAGTCCCCCACAGCGGACTCACTCTGCCCTTAAACCTTTCAGAAATATATCCTCTGCTGAGTTTGTGCCTGATCATCTTGAGTTTTATTTCCTTGTGTTCTTAGGAACTGGAGAAGCTAGGACTGCGAGATGATGTGGATCTGCATGTGTATGAAATCCCCGTTGAATATCAGACCGTGCAAAGACTAATTCCTGCATTATGGAAAAAGCACAGTCCGCAAGTGAGTGAGTAGAGTGAGGAGGAGAAAAGACAGAACAAATGGTTGAAATCTGGCATTCTTGCAGCAGTGAACATAATGCGAAGTCACATTTTTTTAAATGCATGTTTAGAATTGTAGACCCTCAATAGATGTTTTCTTCTTTTGTTGTGAGAACATTTGAATTTGTATAATTTTATAGCTCAAAATGGAGTGCCCCCATTAATGGCAGGAAAGTGCTGTGAAGAGGCTGCTGTAAAGGGCTGACGAGGCAGCTCRCAGTTAGTTAATCGGGCCTCTGTGGCTGTTCCACCAGTGGGCTTCGTTGTGATTGTGCCAACGTTCATCTTGCCATGAGTAAATTAAAACTTAGGCTGGGGAGGGAGTGAAATCAGCACAATTGTTCTGTAGTGGACCCACGAGTTCATTGATAAAATGACTTGTTACTGTGGTATTCATGTAAGAATTCATGCAACTGCATCAGTATTTTACTGGGAATTTTTTGGCTGTTGATTCTCTACCACTTCTATTTTGGTTGATCTAACTTCTTTCTTTTCTCTTTTAGCTGGTGGTTCATGTGGGTGTTTCGGGTATGGCTACAACTGTAACTCTGGAGAAGTGTGGCCATAATGTGGGTTATAAAGGCTTAGACAACTGCCGCTTCTGCCCAGGCTCTCAGTGTTGCGTAGAAGGTGGCCCAGAATGCATCGATTCAATTATTGACATGGACACAGTTTGCGAGAGAGTCTCAGCACTGGAGCTGGATGTCACTGTCACTATATCTAAGGATGCGGGCAGGTATGGGATGATAGTGACAAATGGGGAAAACAGGCTCGTGCTGCAGAGCATGGTCTTCTCGTGCTCAGTTCACTGAGGCCTGTGTGATTCATACGCTTTTCACCTCCAATGGGGCCATCAATTCCACTCGTTCTTCTGTGGTTGTACAGTCATAAAGGAAAGGAGAAATTCTTATATTTCCTAGTCCTAGATTAGATTAAAGCAGTTTCAGAAACTCACGATACTTGGCTCGTATTCCACGTTTTATTACAGGATGTTGATGCAATGCTGAATGATAAGAATACAGTTCATCCTGTCAGACAGTTTGCACACTGTATTTGTCACTTGTTGCTAAATAAGTTTTATTTTTATATTTCAGATACCTTTGTGACTTCACTTACTATACTTCCTTGTATCAGAGCCGTGGGAGGTCTGCTTTTGTTCATGTGCCTCCACTGGGAAAACCGTATACTGCAGAACAGCTGGGTCGGGCACTACAGGCTATAATAGAAGAAATGCTTGATGTTTTGGAGCATTCTGAAGAAAAAATCAATTGTCAGCATGAACACTGAAACTGGGCAGAAACTACCTTAGTATTGCACTTCCAAAATTTTCCCTGCTACAGAGGTACTGGGGAGGACAGTCTGTCTGAAACGTACAGAACAAGAATTGGAGACTTCAAAAATGAAAATTCCACTTCTAGAAATTGACTTTTTTTTGGTCAAATATGTGCATTTCAGCCTAGGCAACAAAGGATTCAAAATCTCTTCTTTTAAACACCTGCAACTACTCATTTCTGCAGTGACTGAAGTATGTGTGCTGTGCTTTACCCAGGGCTCATCTGTCAGTCAAGTGACAGCTACTGACCAGTCTAATACAGCACAGATGGAAAGTTTCTCATCAAGACTTGGCATTCAGGTGCGGGGAACTGATAAAACCATCTTCTAATGACTAGTTCTTAAGTTGAAAGGTTTGCTTTCATTTTGTTTTGATTTTCCTTTTTGACCCAAATTATAGATCATAATGTAAAAGTATAACTGAAAATAGTTGGAACGATGTGGCTTTATCCATTGTAAAACAGTACTTGTTGGAGACAAGGAGTCCTCTAAATTGCTTCGCTAAAATTGAAAAATATTTTAGGCACTGATTTCTCACACRCACACCAATTGCCACATATTAGTGGGGCTCTCTGTAATGTACTGGTTAACTGGTAGCTGCAAATAGGAGGGATGTGTTTTGGGTTCCTTTTGTTGTGAAGCAGGAGATAGCTTTTTGTACACAGTATGAACCTACCTTGCGCCAAATACTTCCAAATGTCTTTTTTATTATGCTCTTGATGCCACCTTCCTCACTCAAATCAACCATATACCTCCTGTACAAAATGCATTGTTTCGTATGTGTATAAAGCAAATCATTAGCGGTTAAATAGCTTTGCTAAAGGCCACTTTCTCTGCAGGAGATCTTTATCCTAGACTCATGGTGCTAGCTGTTATTTTTAAGGTGAAGGTTGAGTAATTTATAACTTCCTTAGTTATAAATTTTCATTCTCGTTAGAGGTTAGATGAAGAGTAATGTTTAACTTAAATTCTGAGTTGTCACCTTGATTTATTATAGGCATAAATATGCTAACATGTGAATTCAAAGATATTTTGCCAAATCAAATATTCTAAAATCTTAAACCTATTCCCACTGTCTGTAAACCAGAGACAGTTTTCTGAAAACTAAGAGTTTTGCCTAGAATGAGTAGTCCAGGTTGTTTATTAGTRCCCCCCCTCCCAATGGGAGGGTGTGAAGCGCCGCTTCTTATGTGGACTTTCCAAGTAATTTATTTGGGAAAATGTGTATACAGGTTCTGAGCAGGACTTTAAAAGTTATTTATGCTAGGAGTATCATTTGGTTCCAAATTACAAGACTCCCGTGAAAGAAAGAGAATGCCATAGTGGGAACAGAAATAAAATTGGTGGTTGAAGACCAGGATGTCTCGTTAAGGAGTCACTTAAATGAGAAGGCCTGTGCTTTGATTCTAATAACTTTACAAATATATGTATATATATAAAAATCCCAAGATTTTGAAACTTYTTAGAATATCATTATTTTAATTTTTCTAATTATGGATGATTTTGCTACAGTATCTCTCAGTGAGAGCTGCTATTAACTTGCTGTTTTCCAGTAGAAGTTTGGTGAGGAAGAAAATACCACTTCTCCTTGTAACTCTTGAGAGAGGATGCAGACTTTTGCGGTTGTAATAACTTTGCTAAGGGAAGCTCTGTATGAAAATGTTTGGATATACTTCTGGMCTACCAACCAAAATACTACTGTACTTTCTATCAAACGAATTTGCCTTCAAAGTAAATGTTTTCTTTTGCATTAAAATACAAAGTAGCACTTATCAGATTGTCAGGCAGGCAGGCAGACTTTCTGATTAGTAATTTATTATATTTAATGTTTTGTTTAAGTATTGGTGATTTGACGCATTTTTGCAAATAGTTAAGGTACTTATCTTCTTGTAGGTTTATTCCTTTATCTGGTAAGAAGTTTTTGTCATCAGTGTATCTTAGCTGCTAAATTTATCAGTGTTTATCTGTGGAACGTTTTGTGCCTCCTTTGAGTAGAAGCAGTCAGCCTTGGAGATCTCCACTCGGTGGCATTCACCTGAGGTGCTGAGGAATTATGCGCAGTTTTCCCRAGGAAGAAAACTGCCAGATTCGTTCAGCAGGGAAGGTAGAAGGCGGCAGCTTCGTGGCGAGAACCTCTTTCCAAGTTAGTTCATTCAGCTTGTGGAATTTTTCCTGTTCAACGCCTATAGCTGTTCTTTCCAGAAGTGTATCGTTGGTCCTCTCTGCCATTCAAAGGAAAAACCCAAGTTGATTTCAGTGACTTCTGTTTGTCTAAGAACTGCAGTAGTGACCTTCTACATATCAGTGTTAAAATTCTCATTTTCAGAAGTACTTTGCCTTGAGCGTCATTTTAAACTGTGCATTTCCTCATAATTGTTTTTGTGACGCTTCCATGTGATCAATTTGTTAGACAATGTTATTTATTTTTTAGTCTTTTTGTTCTTGAGAATTAGTTATCAGAGTTTGTATTTGTAAAGGGTGTCTTGGTGGTAGAGAAATTTTGTATAGTGAAACTTTTTAAAATGGCATTAAATGAATTTTATTTAATCTCAACCTAAATTAAATACTTTTCTTTTTTAAAAGTCTTTTTATTAAATTCATTAATTCATAATATCTTTCCAAGAGCTGCATATTTTCTTTGGAAATATGACACAAAAATGATGCAGAGCTTCAAAGAGCTGGTGTTTTATGTAGTGCTTACTATCTGCTTTTTCTTCCAGATCATCAATAAATAGAATTTGCTAATTTGCACTGACTGGGAGACCTGTTGCCAACTACAAACATTTTCATGCTAGTGAGTAAGTGTAGGAAGTTCAGGTTTAGTGTTTATTGCTTTGCCTGCAATTTGTAAAATGCAAACACTGATAATATTTTAGAATCCTATGACTGCAAACTTGGGTCTGATAATACACTTTGCTGAGAAATGGGTGTGAGAATATTTTGTGTGGAAGAGAGAATTAGGGAGGTTCCACTGTACTGGGTCTGATGTAATTTTATGTACTTGCCAACAGCTTGGAGTAGCGATTGGCTAACGAGTGGGTGAAGTTTGTTGATGACAATTTAATTGTTTTGGTTATTAAATGCTGTGGAGGATTTTGAGGAACTCCAGATACTCATAAACTCCTTGATAAACTGGTGACTATGATGTCAGAAGATGTTTCCTTTGAGTTAAGACATGGTAATCTACTTTATGAAACACAACAAAAAGATAGAAGAAAATCCTGTGAGCTTGAAAGCTTCTTTACCTTAAGACTAGTGGGGCTATGATTGACTATTGCACGGAGCTATCTGCTTTTTGACAGCTTTTGGAAAGGATGTCAAGATCTGTAAGGTCATGTGGAACAGTTCATGCTTATTTGGAGTATTTCCCAACGTGATTGGTTCCTCTTAAACATGGTGGTAGTGGGAAAGGATGAAAAAGTCACGAAGATGGTGAGAGGTATTGAGTGTGGTTGTGACATGAGACTGCAGCCAGGAACTGTTTGGCTTAGAGGGTTTTTCAGGGAGGGGAACTGACTGAGGATGTTCAAAAGTTTAGGACTTGAAAACTGRCCAGTTGTTCTGCTTTCATCGTGATGACGAGGGAGGCTGAGATGGGGTATCTAGAGAAAATGTGAAAGAAATGCTACTTCCTGCATCCCAGCTGTGGGGTTCGCGGGTGGCCCCTTGCGGAAACGGGGAAGGCATTTGTCTGCACGCAGTGTCGCTTTCGAAAGCGTTGCGAGTTGTCGCTGTTCTGCTGAAGCACCGGGAGGACTGCTGCCCACAGCAGAAGAGTTGACTTGCTGAGCCGTGGCTCTGATCTAGTGTGTCACCTTATCTTTATCTCCTTAGGATTTGTACTGCAAGTACTGTGGTAAGTCAGGTAGGAAACCGTGCTATTTGTATTTACTTACCTAGACAGTCTCACTTAGATGTAGCATTCAAACTGCGGTGTTTCTCTCTCGTTGTTCTGCCAGTTGTGCAGGCAATATTTAACCTTCTAGTGCCTCAGTCAGCTAGCAAAAGGTGTTATTCCAGGCCGCTGTCACTCAGTGGCATGCCTGGAGTAAGAACTCAAGAGCTTCCAGGCCTGCAGACTTGCAAATGGATAGCACAGACTCCCAGTGTTGTTATTTTTGTTGATGAAAGGTTTTTAAAAACTTAGTCTACTGAAGTTTCTTTTAATACTTGAATATTTTCATTCTASTGTGTAATTCAATGATCTTGCATGCAGGCTTTCTTATGAAATGTATAAAAGGAATTGCAACAGGAAAAGATTCCTAAAACCAAAAATGGGAAAAATATGTAAATGAGTTGAATTGATAATTTCCCCGCTAACACAAGAGCTAGCGCTAGACTAAATCAGCTGTTATGATTTGACTATGCTGTATCATGGTTTAACTAGTTGTGATTTGTGCTTCTTTTTAACTTATAGTGTGTTTCTAACTCTCTAACCATGCAATTTATGTTCAGACACTAAGCTACTTCAAGAATGAGCGGTAGTGTTTGAAAACTGACTGGAAACCAATGTTTAGATGTAGAAAGTACAATTGTGTGTTTTTATTAATTATGATTTTCAGAATTCATTCATCAGTGCAGCTATTAAAATTGTTAGCAATTGACTTGTATGCTTAGAACATRCTTTCACGAAGTAACTTCACTCCTGTTGTCTCCTTACTTACTTTAATATGCTGTCCAATAATATTTTAATGAAATTTCAGAGTTGCAAAGACTTGTTTTCAAACTTTACTTGGCATGGATAAAATATCACTAGTTGATTTTGCAGTATAAAATGCACTTTTTCTTAAAAACTTGTATTCATATCTGGTTAGTGTCTTATGTGACTAGAGTGACAGTTTTGCCAAACCTGCAAAGTAGAAACAAAGCTGAGAATATTGTTGATTCTTCACCTTGTTAATTGAAACCTGAGATCTGCTTCTGCTCAGTCTATTTTAAGACAAAATAGAGAACAAAATGCCTCCCAATAAATAGGAATCAGATATAGGAAATGAGACTATACACTGCCCTTAAATAAGTCTGTGCTACTTWAATACACGTTCAGGTTTTATATTGCACCAGCTTCTTGAATTGAAAATGTTTACTTTGATTGAACAGGGAGTGCCTTGTCCTGTGCTGGGCTTACTTTTGGAAAGCAGAATGGCGGTGATGGGGACAGATGAGCCATTTGCACCTAAGGTGGGTGGAAAGACTGGGCTTTTATTGCTAGGAGAAACTACTGAAGTTACTCAGTGTCTCCTTTATCCAAGTATGCTCTTTAGAAAGTGCACTGAATTGAGTTCTTGAGGTTTTCTGAAACACATTCAGACCCGACAAAGGAAAAGCAGAATATTTGCTACTTAACTTGTCCTTGTCGGTTAGATTGGCCAAATTCTTTACAGTTATCCTGTCTGTTCTTTAAGRTTTTGTGTTTTGTTCAGACTTGGTTATGCATGTTGTAGCATTGCTGAGCCTTTTGGGTCCCCCTTTTGTTAACTGTGGTGAAATAAACAATTGTCTGTTTGGGTATCTCAGGTGTAATCTCATGCTTATCAGGACTCTCGGAGCTACAATTAYAAATCTGTTGGGGCTTCTGTTTTTCTCAGTGTGTTCTTGCAGTGCCTTGTAAAACCAAACAATCTAGTGTGTCACGAAAGGGCTGTGTAATAAAGAACCGTTAACATACTTTCGGCTTGCTATTGCTAGACTGGACTTTGTAACTGAAAATTTAAACTGATATTTCAAAGTAAATAAAGAGTTTAACTCTGTCTCCTGGTATTCTTTAACAATCTTCTGAAGGACTCACTTTTAAAGATACCCTTTGGAGAGTTGTAATTTTCCACCACTGGGTTTTTGAATTCCATATCGACAATCATAGTCGGAACAGATAACAATATATTTGTCCTGTTCTTATACCGACCCCTAAATACCTCCTGCTGTTGGAGAAAGGGTCCTGGGCTGCATGGGTCTGTCTGATCCAGCGTGGCTCTTCCTGAATGAGAACAGAGGCCATCTAGACTCAATTCTATTAGACTTCAGCTGCATATCTTGAATGTTCATGCCCTTTTATTCAGAAGAGTATTTGGAAGTTTTGTCTTGCCATCTATTACGCATTTGCTTACAGGATGTAAGCAAATTGCCTGTTGCTGCGTTGTGCTGTGCTCTCTGAGCTAAGACTGGAAAAGTTACCTCAACATACCAGGAAAGAGAGTAACGGATGGAGCCCAAACATGCAGGGTGTTATACCRAAATATCACTTACACAATAATTGTATCTCTTCAGACTTACTGGCATGAAAATACCGAGGCCTAGTGAGCGTGAGCGTGTCCTTTCCCTGGCTTGGTGGTGATTCCTAAAAGTGTGCAGCAGCACAGTTAGTGCCTGAAGGACYGGTAATCCTGGAAGCTTTGGTGAGCAAAAGCTACCTAACAGCTTTTCTTTACAAGTTGGAGACTTACCCATTTCGCTCTGCGCTGGATAATTCCAGCAGGCAGTGGTGAAGAGATCTAATTAACAAACCCACTTAGACAGTTTTCACACCAAAAATGTCAACTCTACTCAGATTTTTTTTATTATTATTATTAYTCATGAGGCAACGCTTTGATAGAAGCTCTCCCTGACTCTTGGAGAGCTGCACTTGGAGCTGTTTCCCTCCAGAGCCTGGGGCTGCCTCTGTGTATCCCAAGCTGGAATCAGTGCATTTCTTTAAACAAAYGGAAAATAACTCCTGCTGCTTTGTTCTTAGCTTAGGTATCTGTGTGGACCCGTCTGCTCGGCGTGCTCGTTAGTTCCCGTCTTCCCGTAAGCCTGTTGGATCCACAGCGACCGGAGCGCAGGCGTTCTGCAGTGAAGAGCGCTGCTGGATGCAAYACTAGACTCCTGTCGAGCCCGGCTCTCCGCAGCCGTCTGTTTAGAAGACAGAAAGGTTAATCACGTACTCGGTTTGGGTTCAACGAGCTTCCCCAAACTTACAGATACTAGTGTGCTTGGAGGCGGGGAGGGTTGAGTCTACTAAAGCTTTGTGCCAGTACGCCAAACGGTGATGCTTGCAGCTCGTCCGGTTGACTTCTCCAGTTTTCTTCTTTAGCCTGAATTTCAGAGCCGAGTAATGCAAAGTCTGTGGTGCCCAGTGAACCCTAAATCTCTTCTGTGTCTTGCAGCTCTGTCAGTTCTGTAATAAAATGTTTCTACTCCCTCCAGCCGTCCCTGGTCCCGCGCTGGCTGAAGCGGCAGCAGCAGGTCTCCCCGAGGAGCTCCCTGTGCCCCGCTCCCTGCAGAGCTGGGACTTGAGGGGCGTCAGACRTGAAGACCTGGTGGTTCTGCTGCGTAACGCAACAGAAAGCAGCAGAGGTTGGAGCCATTGGAAAGATGTCTCGATCTTCCGGCCAGAAATCCATTGCAAGCTTCCTAAAGTRTTTGAGAAACGACAGTAACGCATTTCCCCGTCAGGTTTCTTGTGTTACGCTCCCTCTCTGGAGGAAGCCCCACCTCAGCGATCGCAGGAGGGTTASCAGCGTGTTTGCAGACTTGCACCAGGCTGCAACCACTGTCACGTGCTGCCTTCCTCGGGAGCAAGTCCGAAGCTCGGGAGTTCTCACGTCCTGGCAAGTCGTGGCAAGTCGTGGCTTGCCTCTTCTCGCCCCGGTCGCCTCGGCTGTAGGCGGGCCCTGKCTCTCGCTCTTCCTCGCGGGGTCTGCCATCAACCCGCTTGCTCCTGGTCGCTTCCAAGCTGCCTCTGCTTTCCCGCAGCCACTGGTGCTGACTGGGAGCGGCCAGCGTGGTGCCGGTACCACCAGATGGTGCTGCCATACAGCCGATGCCGGCGCCGGGCCGGACTGCGCGCGGCTCTCGCCCTGGTGTGCGCACGGGGGAGGCTGCCCGCAGCTTTGACTTGCTGCGTGTAGGTCCGAGGAAACAGACTGGAACAGATTTGCAAGGGTAAAACTTAGACCTTCCTCGAGAGCTTCAGCTCGATGCTCTCGTGCCTTATGTGAGCTCCTGCAGTCCCGCGTTTCGCCACCCCGAACGCTGCCAAGGCGAGGGGAAAGCAAGGCATCGCCTGGCGAAGCAACGCCACCAGAAACGGCGAGCGGAGCTGCGCTGAACGCCTGTCGTTTCGGGGTTTGCCCCTTGCCAGCTGCTTAGCGATCCACAGGCAGAGCAGGCTGGACACCGGCGTCGCTGCCGTGCTCGTGCAGGGGGCCAGAAGCTGCCCGGAGCCGGGCGGCTTCCTGCAGGGCTGTTGGCACCGAGCAGTGAGCTCTGCTGCGCAGAGCCTGGCCTGAACGCTGCGCGGGAGGACTTTGCTGGGCCTCAGCCTGGAGAGCTAAAGGCGGCTTGTGACTGGAGGAGGAATCGGGAAAGCAAACTTAAAGGTTCTTTTTCAGTCTCTGCTACGGACTTGTTTTGTGCCTGGGTGCTTACTCTTGATCTTTGATCTGCTGGCRCAGACTGGGCACGTTACTCACCTTTCCTGGGCTGGTGTGACTAGCCCGCTTAGCTCACTGGCTTTTCCTCCAGGGACGGACCATCGAAATCSTTCGCTCCCTTTTACTACCTCGCTGATGACCAACATGTGCCGGGCTGCAGGCGGCCTGGAACAAAGTCAGGCTGTGCGAGGCTGTAGGAGCCAATGCGGAGATCTGAGATCTTCCTCAAACATGAGCCATGGTGCGTGCTCCCCGGAGAGAGCGTTGACCCTCCTGTGAGCCAATCCCTAATTCTTCTATTGTGTGTGCGCTGAAATCACTCTCTTTTTTTATTTGCTTTATAAGGTGATAAGCTTTTCCTACAAGGTGTTGTTTCCAGAATGATGTCATACCACTGAAAGAGCCATCTGCTGACAAGGGTGTTTTGCAACCAGAATGCTCTGGAGCGAGAAATCCAAGCTTACCATGGYCGTCAGCTAGGAAGCAATGTGGAGCGGGGTGGTGTGTCCCACCTGGGTTTCTTGGGTGCAGGCTCAGAGCGCCAGCAAGTCAGCTCTTCGGTCAGCTGGCTCCTAATAGATCTTACCACATTTGCTTTCTTTCTAACAACAGTTTTGTCCCTCTGGGAGTCTATGCCCCCCTTCTGTTCTTCTCCCCTACTCCTCGAGTCCTCCAAACTGTTAGTAAATGAAGTGGGATTTTTGGACAGCATCCATCTGGCAGGCTCTGAGCCCTCCACATTTTCCCGGCTTGCAAATCAAAGCTGACCTTAAGGAAAGGTGATGGAGAACCCACCCTTTTTTACGGTGTCTGTGAAGGGCTCCCCAGGCTTCAATCAGAAAAATGCAGCTGTGGATCTGGTACAGGAGAATGGCTGGAATTTCCTGCCTGCTCAGAGCCACGAGTTCGGAGCAGCCGTTGTCCTTGTTGCCTTTCTTGGAGGCATGTGAAGGCACATGCCTTGGGGGAGCAGAGTTTTGTCCAAAAACAAAAAGCTCTCAGTGAATAGCAGGCAGGTCCTACGTCAGGGTTCACTGCCTCTTGCACCATCCCACTGCCTCTTGCACCATCGGCTCCTTGGGCTGATGATGGAGAGGCTCCTGAAGCAGCGCGGAAAAATTCCTGGAATGCGCTTCCTGCTGGAGCAGACAACCGCCCTCGTGGTAGGCAATGCTCTGCCTTCGTCTTCCCCCCTGCTGCCCGTCCCTTAGCTCCTCAGCGCGCTGTTGCGGGCATGCTTTGGTTTTGCGRTAACTCCTCGTCTGGCTCTGGCCTTTCAAGAGAGATAAATGGACATTAACCGTGTACCTGCACTACACACTTGAGTTTCCTCAGCTGGTTCCCAATTATCCACCTGCAAACTGTAGAGAGCCGCTCGTTTTCTGAACGGTGTCGCGGATCAGGCCGCCTGGAGCTCAGTGCAAGTCTGTTGTTGGCTTGCAGGATGTTTGTTCTGTGCCTACATGCCGCTTCTCGGAGCGCTGGATCCTCTGGTCCTGGAGCAATGTTCTCTGTGTGCACAACCCTTCCCTAAGTCACGCGCCTGGACTGTGCACTTAGGTGACTAATTTCCTCCTGACTGGTGAAGAAGGCAGATGAGTGCCTGGCTTCGGACTGCAGCAAGCAGCACAGCTTGGTTCCTCGCTGATCCTGCAGACCTGGAAGCGCTCAGAAAGAGCAGAGGGGGATTGTGGAGGCAGAAATCTTCCAGCGCCGGTGTTCGCTGTGGGTCTCTGGGGCACCGAATAGCGTTGCGCCAACGCTGCTTGCCCGACTCCTTCGGGAGCGATGGGCAGCACCGCGCGGCCTCCCCTCGCCCGGAGCCGGAGATCATCCTGCGGCGGCGCGACGGTGCTGAGCACGTAGCGGGCAGGTGCGGCGTGCGCACGTGGTCCCGGCAGGGGAATGACGTTGGCAGCGAGCTTTTACGTTTCTTTGTGCTTCTGTTTAGACTAGTAGCAAACTTGCACAATTCTTTAACTTGTTGGAAGCTTTCATTCTCCTGCCTCACCCAAAATTGCACCTTGCATTGAACAAGGCATCCGGACRCTTGTTAAGCCGCGGGGTTTTAAGGAGCTTTCTGCATTCTCCTTCCCACGGAGCAGCTCTTGGGCTCCCCGTCCCAGGTCCCCCCTTCCCAGCTCTGTTCCCTGCTACCTGCCCCGTGAGGCTGAACTCAGCGGCTCTCACGCGCGTTGCAGCTGTGGCTAAAACCACTTCGCGAGATAAAATACTAGATGTTACCATGTCTCATCTGCTGAGTTCCCTCATCTGTGGAGCCTTGTGCAACGGCGCCCGGTTGACTTCAGGAGTCTCAAGTCTCAATGCACACTCTTCCAAGGGAGCAAAATGTTCCTGAAAGCCCTGGACTGGGGATAASTGGCAGCTTTGGGGAATTCAGGTTGGGACGTGGAAGGAGCGTGGGTAGGTTCGGAGCCTCTGAAGGGCCTGGCGGGAGGCTGCGCGAGCTGGAAGCAGCGCGGTCCTGGTAGGACCCGGCGGAGCCGCAGCCGCGGGGCAGCGAGCACGTGGRGCGTTGCGCTCGGTTTTGTCGCAGAGGGAACAGAGAACGTTTCCGAGAGAGGTGGAGGTGCAAAACGAGAACTKCCACCACCGATTATCTACGCTAGTCGCGTAGTTTCGGGCTGTTTGGACGTGTCGGAGGGGTGAGATGCAGCCCCTCTTCGCCCAGGAGGAGAAGCGCAGCATGGAAATGCTTTTCCTTAAAGCTACTTCTCTCAACAAGCAGCGCCCCGACCCTGCCCGGCTGAGCTTGCTGGCTGCTCGTCGTGCAGAGGCCGATTTCAAGGCATTGCAGCATCCTCGTGCCTGTGGAAAGGGAAATACCATTTTGAAGCTGTAAAGCAGCGTGACCGGAGGACGGACCAAAGCCTTAACATCAGCACTGCGTGCGACTCCGTCCGTCCCGGGAGCCGGTGCCAGGAAAGATGCATGTTGCAAGCAGGGGCCTTTCTTACACCTCAAGCATCAGTACAAAGGGGCTCTTCTAGGCGCGGGCTGAGAGAACATGTCAAACAAGGTTTCTATTTTTGGTGATTGAATTTGAGTCATTTCCTGCACTGTATGGGCAAAGGAGTCTGGGAATTAAAGTTAATCTTTGACTGTGAGTGCGGTCAAGGCAGAAATGTCTTTTCCAAGTGGAACAGAAGTTTCATTCTTGGTGAATGCTGTAAACCTACAACAAGAAGAGAAATGTGATTCCTGCTGCAACRAGATAAAAGCTGTTTTCTGCTCACCTGATTTATCCTGTTTGTCTTTTATTTAGAAATGTCTAAAGGTCGAAAAAAGATTCCACTGTGCAGATTCATCGTGACAGCAGTTCGCGCTTGGAAAAACATCAGCCGCCGGGCGAGCACCCGCACGGGCGGCGCGGGAGGAGCCGTGTTCCCGGTCCCCCCGGCCGTTTGCACGCTTCTGGATGACGCTCAGAAGCGTGTCCTAGTGCTTTSTAGCGGCGGCCCGAAACGGCGCAGAGGAAACCTCC
The DNA here is from genome assembly GCF_003343005.1 of Rhea americana. Taxonomy (NCBI): domain Eukaryota; kingdom Metazoa; phylum Chordata; class Aves; order Rheiformes; family Rheidae; genus Rhea; species Rhea americana. The sequence goes on from NW_028186878.1 coordinate 31,488, forward strand.
CTGCCCGGGGCTGCCACGGCCGCGGTCTCCCGGGCGCCGAAGCCCTGGGGCCTGGCCGCGTTTCTCCCCTTCCCCAAGGACTGTTTTTTTTTCCCCAGCCCCCCAAAGCGATGCTGTAATCGCGGAGGTGCTGAAGCTGCCTCCGGCGGACGCTGCCTGCAGCCCGGGCCTGAGGCTGCCTGGCGCCCCGCGCGCCTTGGCGTCGCGCTTGCAATGAGCCGCGTCGAAGCGGTACCTGCGTCGCCTTCCGCRCCCGAGCGGCGGTTTCCACCGGGCTTTGGTTGCTCCTGGGGTCCCTCTGCGAGCCCGGCTCGGGCTGGCTTCACAGATCCGTGGTCGCAGCCGGCTCGCGGGGGGGGGGGAGCAGCTCGTGCTCGCGTTCCTCTTCCCAGCCCTGCTCGCGTTCGGTCTCGGCACGTGCAGCGGCGGCGCGGGAGGGGTGGCAGCTCGCCGCAGCAACGCGGCGCGGCCGGCGCCGGCGGCGTCCGCTCCGGCTGGTCCGCGCGGAGGCAGGCTCTGCAGAACGGCCGCGGGCGGCTTGCACCCGGATTCGACGGACTTTCCAGACGTCAGGAAGCGTCGGTGATGTCCCCGGCTGCTGGGCTCTCTGCCGGACCGCGTCTTACCCGTAGGCGAAGAAAGAGGAGGCGTAAAAGCCTTTCTAGACCCATCAGTGCACGCCCCGAGCTTCTGCGAGGCTTTCCACTGCTCTCCTTAGCCGACTTCCCAGAACTGCCGTTTTAACSATCAAAATTGCCCCGGTTTCCACCCGGGAGCAGGCAGGGCTCTCCTGCTTGCTGCCGGCCGGGGGCACCCGCTCGTCCTCCCCCGCCGTCCCCACGGCGAGTGCTCTCCCGGGCCGCCCGCAGACCCGCGCGCTGCTCCCTCGCAGCCGCCGGCCTGTGCCAGGTGGGTGAAAGTTGTGCTGCGGTTGCATCRTTTTAGGGATGCGCGCTCCGACCGTTAGCGTTGCACGGGGAGGAAGCTGCTGTGCGCCGGGATCCATCCGGCCTCGTGCTGCAAAGCGCTGCGTACGGGCGGCGGAGCGAGGCCCGAAGGAAACGCGGGGYGCTGTTTCCGCCGAGTCCGTGTCGGCACGGCCGGGATTCGGCGTCTCGCGGGCCGGCGAGGACGCTCCGGGACGTTTCGTAACAGGGCGCCCGGCGCTCGCTAAACGCTGCTGTTAAAACACAACCGGTTTTATTGCCGTTGCTGGACTGTAAATCTCCAGCTCCAACGGCTGTTGGAAGAAAACACGCGGCCTCAGCCGGGGCTGATGCTCCGCGCGCGGGAGCCCCGCGCTCTGCTTGCGGGTAGCGCCCGCAGGTGGGAAACGCGTTGCAAAACCCCAACGCGAGGACTTTGCGCGCGGGGCTGCGGATGGGGCTGACGTGCGCCGGCCGAGCGCGGGAGCGTGCGTGCACCGCCGCCGCCCGGCCCGGCGGGGCTGAACCTCCCGCGGCGGGAGGCTCGGGGCACCTTCTCCCGCGGCTGCCGCAAGAGCGGGGGCGGCTGCTCCGGCGTGCGGCCGGGCCGGGCCGGGCCGGGAGGGAGGCGGGCAAAGTCCGGCGCATATAAACACGAGGTCTGGGCAACTTCACCCATTCGTCTGGCGGCGTCGATAAGAGCGGCCCGCGGGGGCCTTTTATTTTTTTTTATTTGCACGATGCCGAGGGCGCCGCGGGACGTCCGGGCCGCCGCCACCTGCCTCCCGGTGCTGCTGCTGCTCTGCGGCGTGGAGCTGAGGCTGCCGCCGCCGGCGCGGGGCCAGGAGCGGCTGCAGCTCGAGGGCGTCCGGAGGGCGATGCCGGAGCGGCCG
>NW_028186878.1:34431-35434 GCF_003343005.1 Rhea americana
CCGTTTCCTCGCCTCCGGGGAAGCTCTTCCTTTGCCAGGAGCACCAGAAAAGGCGCCTTTGCTCCGTTCCCAAACCCAGCAGATTTAGCATGAAAACAGACCGGGGGGGGGGCTGTTGGCACCTGGGGGCGGGCGGCAGAGCGGGTGGCGCTCGCAGCCCTGCACCGTGCCGTGCCGCGCTGTGCCGTGCCGTGCCATGCCACACTGCGCTGTGCCGTGCTGCACCGTGCCATGCTGTGCCATGCCGTGCCACACTGCGCCGTGCCGTGCTGCACCACACTGTGCCGTGCTGTGCCACGCTGTGCCGTGCTGTGCTGCGCCGTGCTGTGCTGCGCCGTGCCGTGCTGTGCCACGCTGTGCCGTGCCACACTGCGCCGTGCCGTGCTGCRCCGTGCCGTGCTGCACCACACTGTGCCGTGCTGTGCCGTGCCGTGCCACACTGCGCCATGCCGTGCTGCGCCGTGCCGTGCCGTGCTGTGCCATGCCGTGCCACACTGCGCCGTGCCGTGCTGCACCACACTGTGCCGTGCTGTGCCACGCTGTGCCATGCCACACTGCGCCGTGCTGTGCCGAGGCGCGCTGTGCCGTGCTGTGCTGCACCGCACCATGCCGTGCCGTGCCCTGCTGCACTGTGCTGTGCCGTGCCATGCTGTACCATGCCATGCCATGCTGCACCATGCTGTGCCGTGCCATGCCATGCCATGCCRCACCACACCGTGCCGTGCTGCACTGTGCTGTGCCGTACCATGATGCACCATGCCATGCCCTGCTGCACTGTGCTGTGCCGTGCCATGCCGTGCCATGCTGCACCACACCGTGCCGTGCTGCACTGTGCCATGCCGTGCTGCACCGTGCTGTGCCGTGCCATGCTGCACTGCACCGTGCCGGGAGGCTGCTCTCGGCCCCGTGGGAGCGAACGTGACGCGGAGGCGGCGATGCCCCATCACGGCCGGCGGGAAGCTCCGGGGGGGGGCTCCGGGGCCCGGGACAGCGCGGCATGGCA
>NW_028186879.1:0-14158 GCF_003343005.1 Rhea americana
TTTTTTTTTGGGGGGGGGGGGGAGACTGAATGCATACATTTTGAAGACCCTTTGAGATTTCGGGTTGCTTGCATCTGCCAGGTTACCTGAAACACCCCAAACAGTAAAGTTTTCCAGTAAAGAAACTTCTTCATGTTATGCTATATTGGAATACTGCTCTGGCAGTTCTTAATCAGCGTGATCATTCTTCWTAGCCTTCTGCCATGGTAGGTGGGATTTTAAAGTTTTTCTTTTTTTTCCTTGTGTTACAGAAAATCATCAAAAATGGGCAAAGGTGATCCTAAGAAGCCAAGAGGTAAAATGTCTTCATACGCCTTCTTTGTGCAAACCTGCCGGGAGGAGCACAAGAAGAAACATCCAGATGCTTCAGTGAACTTTTCAGAGTTCTCAAAAAAGTGCTCAGAACGATGGAAGGTAGGAATAACTTAAAATCAACCAAACCAAAACCCCTAGAATAACTACAGAGTGTAAAATATTATTTGAGATTGTAAATTTTTTCCCTAGAAGTTAGTTTTTAGCTATGTGTGAAGTGCAGTTGTAAGACTAATGGTAACTATCTGTTGTTCTTGCTTTACCTTTATCTCCTCCAAATGGAGTTTTGAAATGGCCTTGGATATGCTTTTGAATCTTAGAGTCTCACTTTATTGCCTTATAGACTATGTCATCTAAGGAAAAAGGAAAGTTTGAAGATATGGCAAAAGCTGACAAGCTTCGTTATGAAAAAGAAATGAAAAACTATGTACCACCTAAGGGGGAAACAAAAAAGAAGTTCAAGGATCCAAATGCACCGAAGAGGCCTCCGTAAGTAGATTTCCAGCTAGGTTATCTTGTTCACAACCGTCATACTGGAATATATCTAAAATAATCTTTTATCCAGGTTTGGAAACTTCAGAAATACAAGACAGTGTTTTTCTGACTGCTGGTATAAAGATAGATCGAGTTTTCCATTATAAATACTAGGTTTTGGTTTTTAGGTTGGTCAAGTATGGATAAAGTTGGAATAAGATTAGTCTTTAAAAGCGGATGCAAAAATTTACACCATCCTGTCACACGATTCTTACTGATTTTTGCAGTTTTTGTCGCTGGACAATAATTCTTGTCTAAAATGTCAGTAATATTTCTGACCCTGTCCTCTCAAACTTTTGGCTTGAACAGGATCTTTAGTTGGCATTCCATTTAAAATCAGAGAGATGATCTTGTATGAGACAGTTTTGGAGAGTTAAAACCTCAGTCCTTACAAAAAAACTACTAACCTTCAAATTCTSCTAGTATAGATACAGAGAATACTTCATAGAGATACATTTTTATCTTTTTTTTTTCTTTTAATGGAGCTAGCACTATAGGGAATAAGGGAACTTCCTGTACAAATAAATGCTTTCATTTGGGCTGATGCTGTCATCTAGAAATCCTGATTTTCAGAACAAATATTAAAGTGTATGTGTTGTTGCTCTGCCTTCTTTAACAGTTCTGACCTAACATTTGTTCCCCTAGTATCATTTAGTTATTCTGTTTTTAAGATTTTCTCTGTGTACAATATATTAAATCAGCCCTTCTGGTGGGTCCTGCCAAAAATCAGGCCAGATGTGCATTATTGCTTAAGTACAAGGATGTGTTAAGTTTTCAAAGTTTAGTTCTAATATCTTCCTTTGTAATTAATGTTTGTGTCACTTCTAGGTGCTTTTACAAAATACTTTTACAGTGCTCTTAAACAATAACAAAGATCATACATAACTTTCTGTATCTGTTATAGTAGATTAAAGGCTAAAATTAAAATCCTCTTTTTTTTTCCTCCCTACCCCCAACACCCTTTCCTCCCCAGTTCGGCTTTTTTCTTGTTTTGTTCTGAGTTTCGTCCAAAAATCAAAGGAGAACATCCTGGCCTGTCCATTGGGGATGTTGCAAAGAAACTGGGAGAGATGTGGAACAACACCGCTGCAGATGATAAACAACCTTATGAAAAAAAGGCTGCTAAACTGAAGGAGAAGTATGAAAAGGTAAACATGGACATTTATGGTGAAGATTTGGGGAGGACAAACCTGAATTTACACGTTTTTCCTGTCTAGTGTACTCTAACATTTTATGCTATAATATATAATATGCTAATAACAAATGTCACAATATTTGTAGGAAAATACAATTCAGTGGGCACACTAAAAACTAAATTGCAGTCCTTGGTGTTGTTTTCATTCATCTGTAATACAGGACCACCAATGACTGTTTGGTAGATACTATTGTGTCTGTATTGGTTATTRAAACAATAGGTCGCAGCAACAATAGTAACTGAGTTATGGTAGTAGGAGTAAGCAAGGTCAGTGAAAAATGCCCTCTGGTTTTGGAGGGGTTATGTATTGAAGAACATCCGTGAACACTACAATAATTGATAAAAGTAGATGCTATTTTTAGTTTATTCCTTCAATAACAACATATAATGGTAACGAGATGCTGGCTTTCAACATTTTTTTTTCTGTTTCTATTTTGTATCTATCTCCTTTCTAGTAATCAACATAGTTAATATTTCRGAAGCAGTTGTCATACAATTTCTTGAATGGTTAAGGGTAAATCCTGCCTTAACAATTGGAGCTGTTGTCACATGTWGCACACACAGTAGTGTGTAATCAAAGAAGGGGATATGTGTTAGAATGTACACTGGTAATGCTTTACTATGGGTCAGCATTCACCTATAGCTAATGTATACCACAGCTCCCCATTTGTGTGCTGTTGCCTTTATCTGAGTGTTTGTCCTTGCTGGCAATCAAAATCACATTAAAACGGTAGCATCATAGTGAGCAAGGTGGCTCCTTTTAGTCTTAATTATTTGCTGGAGAGGAACTGTAGGAGTGGAAGGCTGTCATTCCTGTGAAAATTTAAACAAAACTTACCAATACGGTAATTGTTTGTACATACAGCTACATCAAATAACTCATAAGATACTTTCAAAATAGTAGAATTATTATTACTCATTCCTGGATATTTCATGAGTCTTGTACAAATGAGTTTTTTAAGGTGCAGTAACCTCAATATTTCACTGCTAGGCCTTTGACTGAYAGTGAATTTTCTATCTTCTAAAAATTTAATGTTAAACTTTAAGGGAGTTTGAAAGGACTGTGAGGTTAATGGTATAATGTATACTGGGTGGGGAGTATTTGAAGATTTGGACTACCTGCCTAAAGGTGTTGATGTTTCTCTATAGCTGGTATGTTTAAGAGTGCTGCAGATAAGTTCAGTTACCTACTTGTTTTTATTTTTTTGTCATAAATCTGGGCAGCCTGTGAACAGTTTTGACTGGCCTAAGACAGGAACTTTAATTTTCTATGTTATAAACCACTAGAATAAATTTATTGCATGCAGAAGGTGGCACTGTCTACCCTTTAATCAAAGTTCTTGTACCTTTTATTTTGTAAACTTCAGTTAGGCAGAATTGCGTATAATTGCTCTTTGGTGAGGCATAACACTGTAAATATTAGGCCATGTCTTTCTGATGTGTTTTTGATGGTTAATTATAATTCCGTGTCTCAGATAAGGATTTTGTGTGCATTTCTTTAGCCATTGTAGAAGACAGGAGTAGAGAGGGACGTTGAGAGGTTTCCCTACTTCATTCCTGGAAAGTGGGCTCAGCTATGCCTGTATCATCCCAGGCAGCCGCTTTATCAGCATGTTCCTAGAAGTGTGACAGTAGAGATTCCCCACCACCCATGAGCAGCATGTTTTAGCGTGTGACTATCATTTCAGTGTTAGAGGGTTTCTGTTTCTGTTTTCAGTTTACCTTGTTGTAACTGAAGCCACAACTCCTGGTCCTACTTGGGGGGACATGGAGAAGGTGTTTCATGAGTATCRTTTGGAAGTTGCTCAGAGTTCTTGGCTGGTTAAATCTTTGAAAGATTGTACCTGCTTTTCTTCTCTAAGGATATTGCTGCATACCGGGCCAAAGGGAAAGTTGATGCAGGCAAAAAAGTAGTTGCCAAGGCGGAGATGAGCAAGAAGAAGAAGGAGGAGGAGGAAGATGAGGATGAGGACGAAGAGGATGATGATGATGAGGAGCATGAAGAAGAGGAAGAGGAGGAGGACGAGGATGATGATGATGATGAATAAGTCTCTTTTAGAGCAATTTCTTTCTTGTCTATAAAGCATTTAACCCCCCTGTACACAACTCACTCCTTTTAAAGAAAAAAAAATTGAAATGTAAGGCTGTGTAAGATTTGTTTTTAAACTGTACAGTGTCTCTTTTTTTGTATAGTTAACACACTACCGAATGTGTCTTTAGATAGCCCTGTCCTTAGTGGTATTTCAATGGCCACTAACCTTGCCTGGTACAGTGTGGGGGTTGTAAATTGGCATGGGAGTTTTAAAGCAGGTTCTTGTTGGTGCACAGCACAAATTAGTTATATATGGGGATGTAGTTCATTTTTCATCTTCAGTTGTCTCTGATGCATCATAAAAATAATTGTTGTTCTGTTAACTGAATACCACTCTGTAATTGCAAAAAGGAAAAAAAAAATTGCAGCTGTTTTGTTGACATTCTGAATGCTTCTAAGTAAATACATTTTTTTATTAGTATTGTTGTCCTTTTAATAGGTGCCCTTGAAAAATCATAGTTTTTTTTTTTTTTTTTTTTTTTGAGGGGAACTCATCTTTTGCTTTGTTAAATGCCCATTTGGGATCACGTGAATATTACAGTTTTCATCTTTCATATAACCAGCTGATAAACAAAGCTTTGATCTGCATACCCTGCATAATCATGATAGGGTAAGAAAAGAAATATATAGGCATATGATGAAAGAATATTCTTCCGTAACTGGAAACAAAACAAAAATTCAATCTCAGCAAACTGATATTTGTTCAGATTTTTGTGAAATGTAATATTCTATTGAGTTGCATGAGTTTACCAGTCTTGGAGAGTTGAGAAGTATAGAGTTCAATTTTACAGTAATGAAATACTTCTGGGGCGGGGTGGGGGGGGGGGAGGAGACGTAAAAAATTTGTCCTAGAAGGACCCACAGGAAGAGTGTATGACTATCCGGTGTGGAGAAATTTACAGATATGACTCTGTTACCATGTAATGGAAGTTGTATTTGTAAATCTCTGAACACTTGTGACAGATGAACATACCTAAAATGTGTAAAGTTAAAAGCATAAAATTACCGTATTTTTTGGTGTCAGGTCTGGTGATGGCCACGGGCTTTATACCATGAAACTCTCCTGGTAGCAAATGGCCCATGAGAAATGATTTTTCTTTCTAAGATTTCTATAAATGGTACCATTATTATTTGTTAAATCTATGTAAATTCATATTTGTATTCTTGAAATTCTAGTTTTAGCCCTTTAAACAAAGTTGTATATTGTCTCAAATTGAAAATGAGATAAGATGTATTTTTCCTGTTAGGTTTTATACCGCACTCTTGATGTTTGCCCATTTTTAAGTTAAATATAGCTGTATGGAAAAGTACATTTTATTAAATTTTGCATTAAAAAGTGAAATGTTTATGGTATACCAACAATGTCTAATTTGGTCAAATATAGTTCTCTTCCAAAACCAAAGCTAAGGGGTTTTTTGCATATTTAGTAAAACTTCAAGTGCTGGCAACTGTAACTGTTTTCACATATACCTGCTTACCAGTTTGGGGGACAATTTGGCAATTTTTTGGTTACAAAATTATGGTTCTCTTAAGTGCCAGTGTTTAAAAAAAAAAACAAAAAAAAGAGAAAGAAAGAAAAAAGAAAAAAAGCATTCTTGTAATTTTACACGCTTTTGTGATGGAGTATTGTTTTGTTATACAATTTTGACTTTCAGATTCTTATTTCAATTTGCATTTATGTATAACTTCAGGAAAAATATTGAACATCTGAATCCTGGATGATACTAATAAACTAATAATTGCAGAGGTTTTAAATACTTAGTTAAGTGGCTCGCTTAATATCCTAAGGTGGGTTGGGTTTTTTTGTTTTGTTTTTTGTTTTTGGTGTTGGTTTCCAGTTATGTTTACATCTTTGCTTTCTGTTTCAAGCAGAAGAGATGACGCCATTCAGAAGGTCTCTATATGAAAAGCAGTCAACTTAGGGCAGTTCAGACTTTTTTTAAAAAAATAAAAACTGGATACCATTTTGAACGATGGTAACTGGTTATAAATAAATTTTCTGTGCAGAAGATTTTTTTTTCTTCCCTGAATCATCAGAGCAAAGTTGATACATTTCTTGCTCTTAGAACATATCTAAGATCCCAGTATCTTGTGCCTTTGTTCGCAGTGCTCGATGTTAGCAAATGCAGCTTGAAGGATTTAGCTGATCTTAAAAGATGAGTGGGAAGTGMTTACCCACCACCCAGTCATGGTGTTCGAGTTATCTTTGGGGCGAGCGAATTGGTAGCAAGCACGCAGGTAACGGAGGTTTCTTTTATAAATGCTGCTTTCTATGAAAAAGAACCCAAAATAATATTCTCAATAATACTCTCGATCTCCGTGTTGACTGGTGTCGGGAGGAAGCTCAAACCTCCGGAGCGCGCCGCAGTTCGCACGGCCGCGCTGGTCTCGTGAGCAGCTCGTACCTGCACGTGACATCAACTGGCCTGGCCTGCCTGTATCGGACTGAATTTWTAATTTTGTCTTCTAGAAACCTCTTCTGAGCCAGTGAAACCYCTATTCCTGGGAGGAAATGCTGTAATTCGGTGGGTTCTCAAAGTGTGCTCTGGAGAAGGCTGCTTGCTTCCCCGAGTGCAGCCCCCTGCTCTCTCGGGTCCGTAGGAAATCCCGCTTGTAGAAACTCGGCCCSCTTCTCACCTGTACTAGGCCAGACTTTACTACAAGATAACCGGCCGGAGGTCAGCGATTGCTGACGCTTCCGCTTGAATTCGCCTCTGATCTTTAAAAGTTCGTGCTTGCTGAGGAATAACGAGCGGTCAAATCGCAGCCGTTTGGGCAGTGCTTCCCTGCGAGAGCTGGGCAGCGCTGTCAAAATAAGCGCTTTCGAAGGGCTTTAACCTTCAGAGAAGTGCTGACTTCAGAGAGAAAGAAACTTTTTTCCTGTTTGAAACAAAAAATGGGGGATTGGTTYGGAGAGAACGTGAACAGTAGTAATGGTGGCATCTCCAGTGTCGAATGAATCCTCCCGCTTCTCACTGCTGTTAGTCTTAAGTYAGCCTCAAATCCTGAAGCAAGTTGGAAGTCGTTGCCGCTTGCTTTACTCGGTATAAATTTAAACTGGTTTATCTAGACGCACGGACAGCGTGCATCCCTTCCGCAGTGGTTCTGATGCTCGGAGTAGCAGGTCCTGCAGAAAGGAGCTGATGAACCAAAATGGTGCTTTTCCAGGCAGAGAGAAACCCCGAAGGCTGAAGTGGCGGCAAAGATTTTCTGCAGGTTAACGAGGGCAACGCTGGCACCGCTGACGCTGCGCCCCTTCGCCGCCGCTTTCGGTGGCGCGAGGCAGAACGGCCAAGTGATGGTTGTTCCCTCTAGAAAGCGGGAAGAGCAGCTGGAAAATCTCTGCCGGAAGAGGAGCTGGGCAGACTCTAGCCATAAAATCAAGCGCTTTATATGGGTGATAAGCAGAGCTTGAAAATTTTTCCTACTGCGTCCTAGCCTCAGGGTTAAACCTGCTAGTCAGAATAAACATTCCCGCTCCGGCTTCGCAGCTCTGCCTCGTGGCAAATCGAAGGAGCAAAGCCTGTGGACTGCGCTGGCTTGTAATACGTTACTCAACCCTGAATGTGCAATGAAGACGTGGCAAAATGCAAAACCAGCATTTAATAAAAGTGATTAATTTGCGCCTTCTCCGGTGTCTGCTGGTAGTAGTTGACCCGCTAGAGACTTTAGGACTCAAATGTATTGATCGATTTATTTATTAACATAGTAAAGTTCTAAGTATTTTCAAACAACTTTCCTTTGTTATATTCTTCATCACACTGTATTTTTTTTTCCTCTGCTAAAACTCCATACCACGGCTTTGGGGAGTGCTTTAAAAGAAAATAAGTGTGTGTGACATTTTGCTTCAGCAGGTTGTGATAGACGTTATTTGAGAGCTTTAAATACACAATTAAGGGACGTGTTACAAATCAGCTAGTGCAAAGCACTGCCTAAATGTGAGTATTTATTAATAAACTTATTTCTCCCGAACTTTGCTAGTGGATTGGACCATAAGACCATAGGCTGTAGAAGAACATTTTGAGACAGTATTATTCACATGGAGTTAGTCTACTATAGCTTTCACTTTAAATTAAAACATTGCCCTTTATTCTAGGATAATGTATTTGTAGATACACCCTCAGAATTTATTCCAGTGTTTGAGGAAAAAAATTGAAAGGGAAATTCTCTGAGAGGTTTGTGTAGTTTTGTAATAAATTATTGTATATTTTTGCTTGCTATGTGCATTGTGCTGCAACTTTTCTTTGGACAGTACTTCGGGCAGAAAAACAACAAACGCGTTTTCCCCCCGGTGACTTCAAGAACGAAGGTCAGATTGTTCTTACAGCAGCTTTGTGCTGTTGAGAAATACACTATGGGCTCTGCTTTGAGAACACCTAGTTTTGAAATTCATCGTGCTGACGTGATTGCTGTTAGAGGTGACCTACAAGAGAGAAGTCTTCTCTTTTGCTGCGTTACAGTGGCATAAAAGACTTCAGCTGTAGATTAGGAAGTCTACTTGTTTTCTACGTCACCAACTCAAGGCTTCACTTCAGTAGGAGCACTCGAGATAAGCTAGGTAGGTGGGGATAYGGCAGGGAGCAGCGAGGAGCGAGCAGGCAAGGGAAGCGCGAGTTTTACTTGGTCTTAGTTACACCTTTTCAAAACTTGCTAACATGCTTAAAACGTATTTAACTTAAATGACGAGCGTTTGGGACGAGGAAGGCTCATCCGCGTGGTTCCGACAGCCTTTCGTCTATTAATGTAAGAAAAGCTCAAATACAGCATTTCTGACCTCCCCAGAAGGTCCTCAGTCGGGGAAGACCAAGCTCCGCAGTTTCAGTGCTGGCGGTGGGAGGAGAGGAGAAGCAGCTCTCTTCATACCCCCTAAAGCAGCAAGAGGTCACAGCGTAAATGCTCCTTGCAAAACACTTTCGAGAAGCCACATTTATTGCGAGGAACTGGAGGACAGCGGTCCTAAGGCGTTTGGTAAGCGCGTTTGCCATCAACAGCAAAAACGACGTTTTCTAAGAAACGTTTGGATGAGAGGGAAGCCGAGCTCTTGGCCCTGAGGAAGGCTGGTTGGCTCGGCGGCGCGGGCGGCGCGGGGCAGAGGAGCCGGGTTTCCAGCCCCCTCCACTCGTGGGCGCTTGCGGAGATGCCTCGGCACGGCTCCCCTTGGAAAAACGCTTCGCACGAGCGCGTGGGGGCACGTCGGCTGCTGCGAGAGGCTACCAAAGCCACCGGGCCTTCAAAATCCCTCGCGGCTAGACAGCCGTGGGAAGWCAGGGGAAGGATCACAAGGAATTGTCAGTTTGATGCCAGGGGCCGGAAATCCGTGTCGTCAGGCAATGCAACAGGAGGAAAAGAAATCCAGTGTGCACAGACCCCAGCGGCATCAGATGATGCACACGCCGTGAGAGGTCTTCCAAAAACTGTGCCTTCCCTACAGAAGCATATCTGAACATTTCAGCAGCGAGGAGATAAGCTGATTCAAAGCGAAGCAGGCAGAAGATGACCACGGGCATGCAAATATTTGCAGCATGCCTGTCTGCTAATGCATAAACACACCAGGTGGATGAATTTGCTGCTGGACCTGGGAGCTCTGCCTCGACGGCTGCTGCTGGCAATGACGAAAAGCAGCTTTGCGGCCGCGGGAGCGGATGGCGGAGCCGYGGCTGGAGGGTCGGAGACGCGGAGAAAGCGAAGCGGCAGCGGCCGAGCGCTTTGCACCCGCGGCGGCTGCCGGGGAAGGTGCAGCGGCGGCGCTGCCGGCTCAGGCGTCACAGCCAGCCTGATTTAAAAAGGTTTTTATTTTGCAAGTTTGGATGCCGTTCGGTATTTCCGGTCTGTGCTGAAAGGAGCCGTGCGACGTGATGTGCTGAGTTTTAATCAAACAAGCCGTAAATGACAGGTCACTTCACGGCGAGACTCACACCTGRACAGAAACAGAAATGCAGAAGGGCCTGGGCCAAATACCGGGATCACAGCTACAGGCTGCTGCAAAGAACCAGCGAAGCAATAAAAAGCAAAATCCCCTTGAAATGACTCTCAAATTTATGTGGTGATGATTCCTAGAGGAGATAACTTTCTTGTAAAACGTGGGTTAGTAAATGATTGAATAATAGTGACTCATGTTTTATTATCAGGCTTAACTGTAGCCGTGTTTATGCTCGTTTTAGTTTTGTTGACACAGTCTCTAATGACACCTTTTAATAGGAAAGACGCCACAAGCAAAACTTTTTTTTTTTTTTTTTTTTTTTTTTTGGTAAAACCAGTACCGGGAAATATAGCTGAAGGTGCACCGAAGTCTGAGCTCTTTGGCTTCGGAGCAGCTTTATATGCAGGTTTTGGGGGCAGAGGGTTCATTTTTTACCATATGAACCACGGATGGGAAAGTGCTAATGGCCTTCTGCTCCRGCAGAGCTCGCGCGTAGCTTGCAGCAGGAGCAGGGCCATCCGGACGTGGCCAGCACCAGCACCTGCGCTGTCTTTTGGACGTTTTGCAAGAGTGACACTTTTTTCCTGGGACTAACGTTTAGTCCGAGAGGCACACCCGAGGACTTTTTTAAACCACACAGACGTGCAGTGGCTTCAGTAGGACGCTGCAAGCGCATGTGCGTGCGCTAAAGACCATTCCTGGAAGGAGCCCTGCCGGCTTTTGCATTGATCTTCCGTAGAAAGCCATTTTCTTTGAGGTGAAAGGAGGAAACGATCTCTTTTGGGAGCTGCTTTTACCTTCTTTGCAACCTTCTGAGTGTTGCATCCCGGGCCCCTGCTCGGGGAGGAAAGGCAGCGAGCGAGCCCGGCTCACGCGTGCCCGCGGCCGGCTGGCGTCGTCCTCGCTGGGGTACGACACGCTCCCGGCGGAGGAAGGCATCGCACCCCGATGTCCTGAATCCGCAGCGAACGGGGCCGCGGATGGGGTTGGAGAGGAGCCGCGGCGCGGGCCGGGCCGGCCGGTGGCGGCTGAAGGCGCCCGGGCCACCCGCCCGCGGACGCCTCCGGGGCAGCAGCTGCTCCTGGTGCTACCTGAGAAAATATCCGGTGCTGCTGCAATATCCCCATGGATCATACCGTCACTTTTCCCGTACGGAGAGCTCGACACTCATCTTTGATTCCCCTGCTTCTACTTACGTGCTGTTTTTTTCCACCCAACTTGTTCAACATTACTTCAGAGTACGATAGAGTTGTGATTTTCTTTTTTTTTTTTTTTTTTCCCTAAAGCCTCTATTTAGCAGGAAACAGAAGGTCTCAAAATAAAAAGGAGGCTCTCAGTGCAACTTCCCTTTTATTTACCGTTCCCAGTGGCAGAAAAGTAAAATCCCCATGGATCATACCGTCACTTTTCCCGTACGGAGAGCTCGACACTCATCTTTGATTCCCCTGCTTCTACTTACGTGCTGTTTTTTTCCACCNGCTCGTTTTAGTTTTGTTGACACAGTCTCTAATGACACCTTTTAATAGGAAAGACGCCACAAGCAAAACTTTTTTTTTTTTTTTTTTTTTTTTTTTGGTAAAACCAGTACCGGGAAATATAGCTGAAGGTGCACCGAAGTCTGAGCTCTTTGGCTTCGGAGCAGCTTTATATGCAGGTTTTGGGGGCAGAGGGTTCATTTTTTACCATATGAACCACGGATGGGAAAGTGCTAATGGCCTTCTGCTCCAGCAGAGCTCGCGCGTAGCTTGCAGCAGGAGCAGGGCCATCCGGACGTGGCCAGCACCAGCACCTGCGCTGTCTTTTGGACGTTTTGCAAGAGTGACACTTTTTTCCTGGGACTAACGTTTAGTCCGAGAGGCACACCCGAGGACTTTTTTAAACCACACAGACGTGCAGTGGCTTCAGTAGGACGCTGCAAGCGCATGTGCGTGCGCTAAAGACCATTCCTGGAAGGAGCCCTGCCGGCTTTTGCATTGATCTTCCGTAGAAAGCCATTTTCTTTGAGGTGAAAGGAGGAAACGATCTCTTTTGGGAGCTGCTTTTACCTTCTTTGCAACCTTCTGAGTGTTGCATCCCGGGCCCCTGCTCGGGGAGGAAAGGCAGCGAGCGAGCCCGGCTCACGCGTGCCCGCGGCCGGCTGGCGTCGTCCTCGCTGGGGTACGACACGCTCCCGGCGGAGGAAGGCATCGCACCCCGATGTCCTGAATCCGCAGCGAACGGGGCCGCGGATGGGGTTGGAGAGGAGCCGCGGCGCGGGCCGGGCCGGCCGGTGGCGGCTGAAGGCGCCCGGGCCACCCGCCCGCGGACGCCTCCGGGGCAGCAGCTGCTCCTGGTGCTACCTGAGAAAATATCCGGTGCTGCTGCAATATCCCCATGGATCATACCGTCACTTTTCCCGTACGGAGAGCTCGACACTCATCTTTGATTCCCCTGCTTCTACTTACGTGCTGTTTTTTTCCACCCAACTTGTTCAACATTACTTCAGAGTACGATAGAGTTGTGATTTTCTTTTTTTTTTTTTTTTCCCTAAAGCCTCCATTTAGCAGGAAACAGAAGGTCTCTGAATAAAAAGGAGGCTCTCAGTGCAACTTCCCTTTTATTTACCGTTCCCAGTGGCAGAAAAGTAAAAACACAATGAATGAAATGGTGGATTAATCACGCGTATCCCTGAAATATAACCACAGAGGCTGCAAGTCTGAGAACACYGCACAAATCTGTGGGTTTCACCCGCTGCTTATAAAAAATCTCAGCGTACTGCAGATGCCTGGTTTTCAGGGAGAACCTTCAAAAGACAGARGAAACCAGGCAGAAGTTTTTCAAAAGAAAAACATGCAGACTGTGAATTTCACACTGGTATTTTTCTCTCTGTTCAACCTTCTTGAAACTTATAGTTCAAGCTGATATCCCTGATGTTTAATCATTGGCCTGTGAGTTTTGAGGAGTAAACACCTTTTTTCCCCTTTTTCTGCATTCATTTAATGAAAATTCAGAACAGCTCAGCGCTTCCATGCAGCAATGCTTTAAAAATGCTTGAGAAAGAAATAACTGTGCCACACGTTGTTACAAAAACTTGTGCAATTTTTCTCCAAAAATGGTTTGTCTACRCTGACTCCCTCTCTTTTTGTTTCTGTTTTTGGTAACCAAGCACCAACCGATGGCTAATTAATTTCCTTATTTCTTAAAAGCACAGCAGACACTTGCCCGTGTTTGATTTACAAACGCAGATTCAGAATGGCCACACAGGCCTTTCCAAAGGTGTTGAGTAGCTCAAGTTAATTGGTAATTAATTAACTTCGGTAAAAACCGGAGGGGTGATTTCAGTCTGTTGTTGTGAGTCAGCTTATTCGCATAAAGGTGTTAGAAGGGCTTTAGCAGAGCAAAATGCACGAAAGAAGCCAGAAGACTGGCATGCCTTGCTTAGCTCCATTTGCCCAAAATGTATTGGTTGCATAAAAAGTTATGTTTTTTTTATTATTATTATTTGACTCCCCATCCCTAGYGCAGAAACGCTGCCAGCTCACCGCCGTCCGACACGGCGTTTCGCGCCGCTTCGTGGGAGGGCGGACACAACGTGGGAAGCGAGCAGTTGCAGAAGGGACACAGGGGTTGCTACCGATCCGCGTTCGAGCCGACGGACGCCGCTGGCGCGCGCGGCCGGGGCTCTGTTTTCCTTTTGCGCGGCTGTTTTTGCCGGCCTGGCGCAGCCGGGCTTGTTTCGCTTTCCGTTTGCGCTGGAGCAGCGCCGGGCTGCGCCGGTCGGGCGGCCGCTGCCACCGGCTGCGCTGGTTTTATGCAGCAAACCCGCAAAAGAAGCAAAAGCATTTTTAACATTAGGAGGGTTTCTAACACTCCTTCTGCGAGCTCGCGTTGCATTAGTTGGTGACAGCCTTTTAAATGGGGTTTCTAGGTTCCGTTTTGCACGAGGGGGCAAAGGGAAATGGGCGAGGGCGGCCGGCGCCCCGCGCGCTGCCGGCCCTGAGGATGCTACAGCGCCGTGTTCCTGCACGGCGGGCTCGCAGGGTTTTGTGCACCATCGCTTTCCGCCTCCAGGGAGTTTATTTCCAGAAGATTTATTTATTTTTTTTTTAGTGTTTCCCCAGTGAAG